>NC_037689.1:97799770-98033345 GCF_003255815.1 Theropithecus gelada
AAAAAAAAAAAAAAAAAAAAAAAAAAAAAAAAAAAAAAAATTTAGCACCATCATTGCTATAGAGCAGCTGTCCAGAATTCATATTTCTAAAGGATTTTTTAAAACAACTATTTCTAAATAGATAGAAGTTCTGCATGCTATGATGAACAAAAATCTGTGTGTGCATGTACAAGTTTTCTCCTTTGGATTTCTGTATTTTCAAATGTTTATAATACTTTTCAGGTTCAAAATAGTTTTATGCAATGGTTTGCTTTACATACAGCTATGCACAAATACATATCCATGCATGTAAGATTCTTCTCACCATTATCTACCTTCAGCATGGACCAGATATTAAAACATTGAAAACAACATCTCGTAGGATGTAGGGCTGCCAGATGCAGTGGCACATGCCTGTAATGCCAGTACATTGGGACACCAAGGTCAGAGGATCACTTGAGCCTCATACATATGGAGGCCAAGACAAGCCTGGGCAACATAGTGAGACACCATCTCTACAAAAAAAAAAAATTTTAAATCAGCTGGTGATATAGTTTGAATATTTGTTCCTGCCCAAATCTCATGTTGAAATGTAATCCCCAGAGTTGGAGATGGAGCCTAGCAAGAGGTATTTTGATCATGGGGGTGGATTTCTCATGAATGGCTTGGACCATCCTCTTGATGATAAGTGAGCTCTTGCTCTGAGTTTATACAACATCTGGTCATTTAAAAGTATGTGGCACCTCCCTCTTTACTCTCTGGCTTCTGTTCTGGCCATGTGATATGCTTGCTCCCCGCCTTGCCTTCCACCATAAATGTAAGCTTCCTGACACTTCCGCAGATTCCAAGCCAATGCCAGTGCTATGTTTCCTATAAAGCCTGCAGAACCATAAGCCAATTTATCCTCTTTTCTTTATAAATTACCCAGTCACAGGTATTCCTTTCAATATGGTTTGGCTGTGTCCCCATCCAAATCTCAACTTGAATTATATCTCCAAAAATTACCACATGTTGGATGAGGGACCCAAGGGGATATAATTGAATCATGGGGGCTGGTCTTTCCTGTGCTATTCTTGTGATAATGAATTAAGTCTCACAAGATCTCATGGGTTTATCAGGGGCTTCTGCTTTTGCTTATTCCTCATTTTTCTCGTGCCACTGCCATGTAAGAAGTGCCTTTCACCCCCCGCCATGATTGTGAGTGTCACGCACGTCCATGTGAAGAGACCACCAAACAGGTTTTGTGTGAGCAATAAAGCTTTTTAATCACCTGGGTGCAGGTGGGCTGAGTCCGAAAAGCGAGTGAGCGAAGGGAGATAGGGGTGGGGCTGTTTTATTAGATTTGGGTAGGTAGTGGAAAATTACAGTCAAAGGGGGTTGTTCTCTGGCAGGCAGGGGTGAGGGTCTCAAGGTGCTCAGTGGGAGAGCTTCTGAGCCAGGAGAAGGAATTTCACAAGGTAATGTCATCAGTTAAGGCAGGAATGGCCATTTTCATTTATTTTGTGATTCTTCAGTTACTTCAGGCCATCTAGTTGTATACGTGCAGGCTTGGGCTCAGAAGCCTGACACTGAGGCTTCCCCAGCCATGTGGAACTGTAAGTCCAATTAAACCTCTTTTTCTTCCCAGTCTCGGGTATGTCTTTATCAGCAGTGTGAAAATGGACTAATACACCTTTATAGCAGTGCAAGAACAACCTAATATAGAAAATTGGTACTGAGGAGTAGGGAATTGCAGTAAAGGTACCTGATGATGTGAAGGCAACTTTGGAACTGGGTAATGAGCAGAGGTTGGTGGACTCAGAAGAACACAGGAAGATGAAGTTCAGAACTTTTTAGAGACTGGTTCAATGGTAGTGACCAAAATGCTGATAGTGATATCGACAGTGAAGTCCAGGCTGCCAAGTTCTCAGATGGAAATGAGGAACTTATTGGGAATTGGAGCAAAGCTCACATGTGTTATAGCTGCATTCTGTTCATGCCCTAGGGATCTGTGGAAGTTTGAACTCCATAGTAATAATTTAGGGTATGAGGGAGAAAAAAATTTCTAAGCAGCAAAGTGTTCAAGATATGGCTTGCCTGCTTGTAAGAATCTATGCTCAGATGCAGGAGCAAAGGAATGACTTAAACTTTGAACTTATATTTAAAAGGGAAACAGAGTATAAAAGTTTGGAAAATTTGCAGTCTGGCCATGTGGCAGAATAAGAGAAAGACTTTTTTGGAGAGGAATTAAAGCAAGCTCTCCAGCAACCACTTGCTAGATATATTTGCATAACTAAAAGGGAGCCAAGTACTAATATCCAAGACAATGGGAAAGACCTCAAGGCATTTTAGAGATTATTGAGACAGCCCCTCCCACTATAGGAGCAGAGGCCTAGGAGGGAAATATGGTTTCCTGGGCCAGGCCCAGGGCCTAACTATCCTGTGCAGCCTTGGGACACTGCTTACCACATCCCAGCTGCTCTGGCTCCAGCCTCAGATCAAAGGACCTCAGATACTGCTCATGGTCCCTGAATTTATAAGTCCATGAATTAAAAATATTCTGTGGGAAATGACGGTTGCAGATCCCAATCCATGGCCTCTACTTTGCATCTGATTGAATACATGAAATCTCAAAAAGTGTAATCTGCTTCCTCAGGGAGTTCTCTGACTAGATTTGTGATCATCTTCGAGTCCTATGTGGTTAACAGTCACCAAGATATATTATTTGTGGACCCTACAAGGTTTATCCATGGGTCAACTGACAAAATTGGGAGAAGAGAGCCCATCTATTCTTAGATAGCAAATGTGTGGATGCTTTGGATCATACTCACTTTGAGGTAGCCACAATTCTTCTAAAGCCTAAAACTCTATGTCTTTCGTAAGTACTGTCTTACCATATGATGAACAGAAAACACCAACATTTTAAATCACAAATACTTATTATTGCCTTCCATGTGTATGAAATATGGTAAAAGGCATAGCAATCCATATATTAGTAAGTTTTGCCTTAGAAGTCACACTAAGAATGTGTTTCATAATAATCAGCGAATCTTTTAAGCTTTTTCTGTTATCCTTGTTGATGTCAGATAGTTGTACTTGATCAAATAACGTTAAAGGCTTTAGAGGTGACTGCTTAAAATTTTCTTCTAATCCAAAAGGGAATCCCTGTCTAAAAATGAGTTTGGAAAACCTCACTTATAATAAAAACAAGTTAATACAAGTGATACTGAGATCATCCCACATCGCTAAGTAGATTTATTGGAGGGGAGAGAACTTGTGCTGCTTTCTAATTCCCCAAAACATGCTCTGGCTGATGTACTTAAAATTAGAATTGATTCAAATATTGCTGTGGTCACATAATGTCAAAAGGCATAAAAATATTACTAAGGCCCTCCTTCCCTGTTCTCTGTCAGCCCAAACAAATTCCCAGCCTCCATATCAATTTATGCTGCATCCATTATCTCTTAGGTTAGAAGATACCAAACAGAAAAAAAGGAAAAACATATCTATTAGACCCAGCCCAGCTGGACTAAACTTCCAACATCTTTCCTTATATTTTGTTTAAAAATGACATTTGAGAATGCAGAAAATCATTTCAGGCAGTTCAATCATTTATTTATTTGTTCATTTATTTATTTGTTCAATTATTCATGTACTCTCCATCAAAATTTTGTTGAATGTCTTCTATTTGTCTGACTCTATGCTAAGTACTAAAAATACAAAGAAATTGTTTTTTAAATGTAAGCGCTGCTCAGGCACCTTCAGACCTCCTGTATTTAGTGTTTAATATGTGTATCTGCCTGTACCCAATCAGGTTATTGGCAATGTATATTTTAATGAGACATATATTCAACATAGTATAAACTCTGAAAGATACCGGGTTTTTAATGCAACCAATTCCTCTTTGCTGATGCTGATAAACTAAGATTGACTTTTAATGTACATTTCAATATATGGTATGTAGAAAAGCCATTGGGGAAATATATAGTCTTAACTGCTTAGCTGAAAGTTACCATCACGTCTATAAGAAATCATTATAGTCAGACATTTCTATCTCATACATGGTTAAATGCCTAGGAATAATTTTACACAAATCTATAGTTTTTCTCAGAAGGAATTTATATGTATAGTTGTTAGTTTCATTATACTTATTACTATTATCAAGGGCTCTCAGGAGGGAATCTGAAAGTTTCAGCTGCCACACATTAAGCACAGCCACTTCCTTCAGCCCTCATATGAGCTGAGTTCACAATGTTAATGTGGTAAAGTTTCTGTGGTCGTAGGACAGTTATTCTACCTGGAATATTTCATGGTGCCAGTCTAAGAATGGCAGCTGAAGGACTCAGTAGGTTAGTTGGGTATTTTTTCCCCATCACTCTCAGGCCCTAAGGGCTTGACTGAATGATTGCATCATTCTAAGTAATGAAGTCCCTCGAGAACCTCTAGAAGGCAGCATTTGAAAATTTAAGGTTTTACTGCTCAAGATGTGACTGGATTGCTGATACAGAAAACTGATTTTAGGCCACTGACCTTCTGGCTTGGTGAATACAAGAATAAAAACGTGGAAGGCTAACAAGATCTACATGTGTCATGGGTGCAGTCAACTTCTAGTAACCAACATTTTAATTTTGATTTTTAACTCCACTGCATCCAAATAAATGATGTGCAAGTGATTACATAAGGTTATAGCATATTTTCTCCTCACTATTCACTTGGCAATGCTATAGTTATATCTTCACTATGGACTATAACATGGTATCTGTTTACTTACATTCCTAGAAGGATATCAGTAGCTTATTATTTACACATGATACCGGCATGTTACCTGAAATCCATGGGCGGAATTACAATTTTACTAGAATAGTTTCGTCTGGCATAAAAATTTTTCTCTGTGTTCTCTAAAATTGAACCATGGTTTTGGCTGGGCGCAGTGGCTCAAGCCTGTAATCCCAGCACTTTGGGAGGCCGAGACGGGCGGATCACGAGGTCAGGAGATCGAGACCATCCCAACATGGGCTAACATGGTGAAACCCCATCTCCACTAAAAAATACAAAAAACTAGCCGGGCGAGGTGGCGGGTCCCTATAGTCCCAGCTACTGGGGAGGCTGAGGCAGGAGAATGGCGTAAACCCGGGAGGCGGAGCTTGCAGTGAGCTGAGATCCGGCCACTGCACTCCAGCCTGGGCAACAGAGTGAGACTCCGTCTCAAAAAAAAAAAAAAAATTGAACCATGGTTTTATAACCTTTGTTTTATCTCTAGGACCCAAACAGTTCCAGTGGTACTTCTCTATCTTCCTTCTCACTAGTGACAGTTGTAATATCTCATACGACCGTTTTTCCAAAAGACAAATGTTAACACGTCATTTCTCCATTTCTCTCCCTATAGTCTTACTATGTTTCTCATTGCCCTCTGGATAAAGTCAAATTTTTTAACATGGCATACAAGGCCCAAAACATTAGAATTACTATCTTCGGAATTGTATTTTAGGCCTCTTTCTATCTTGCTTTCTCTACTCAGGCCATAGTGATCTTTGTATGGTCTTTGGAATGTATCATGCTTTTCCCAGCCACATGAACTGTGAACATTCTGTTCTCTTTACCTGGAACTTCCACAACATTCTCCTGATTAACTCTTGCTCACTTTTCATGATTGACATCATTTCACGATGAAAATCTTCCTGAGCCCTCAGATAGGTAGTCTTCCTTTTTATACGGCTTCTTTAGACCCAGTACTTACAAGTATTGACCCAGTACTTAAAATAACTTTGTGCCCTTGAACTCACCTTATGAAATATGTAAAACAATTTGTTCAATGTCTACTTTATAAGACTAAAACCTTCATAATATCAGGGAATAAACATTTTTGGTAAACAAGTGTATCTCCAACGCCTAGCACAATGTCTGATATCATTTTAATTGGTCTATTTCATATAAATACCATAGGACTCCAAAAATGAACTACATATTTATTTAAATCCCAGTCAATGTCAGCCCTGTCCCATACCACCACACAGCAGCAACTACATATACCACTTCACATATCTATGTGTACGAAATATCAAAGGAAAACTTATATAAAATAATATTCTATGTAGCTATTTTATAAATTTGAGACTGTTAGTCTCAGAAAAGCGAGGAGAAATAAAATGTAATGAGACTCTGTGTAGTGTAGTGGTTAAGAGTGTAGATTCAAGAGCCACACAATTTGAGTTTGAATCCTACTTCTGTCATTTACTTGCTGTATAAACTGAGGAAGGGTACTTAATATTGTTACACCTCCCTTTGGCTGTAAAGTACTCAATAATAGTACCTACCTTATATATTGCCTATGATGATCAAATAAGGTCTATTATTTGACAAGAGGCAGATGCTCTCTAAGTTGCTATTATCACATTTTTAATATCACCCAATTTGGCATTTTGTCGTTATTATTTTACGGTTGTTTTGTAGATTTTATTTCTGTTTTTATGTTTTTGAGTGGGTTGGAGTAGTCCTCATGGACCAATAAATCAGTTAATGATGTATAAACAAATAAGTCATTCTGAAAATTGTCAAAAATAAGGTTGTGGGAATTCCAGAAAAATGGAGAACTAATTGTAATGTATTATTTCACATAGAAACGTAAATAATCTGAAATATCTCAAGAAATTAATGACAAGGTTTAAGAAGATAAAAAATTAAGAAATTTTACAAACTGCAGTACAGCATTAATGGCTAAATTGATCTCCAACATAAAGACTTGAGGCTTAACATATATACATTCAAAACAAAATGACAAATACAAATTAAATAACATAAATGGAATGATAATCAGAGACATTTCAGGAAAAGTTTTATGTTTGCATAGCATTCAGGTAATTATGTCTAGTTACACCATCAAAACATTATTAACACAAATGGAAGAAAACCAAATGATAATGAGAAATACAAGAGCCTTGGTCACGGCCTAGACATACTTTCAATTAACTATGTCATTAATGAGAATGAGCTAAAAGTAACCAGTACCTTACTCTCAACCCCCTGAAACAGAGCATTGGAGATCACACACGCACGTGTGCGCGCACACGCACACACACACAAACACACACACACACAGAAATTTGACTCACCTTTAATATTTTACCTAACTCTGGGACAGAAGTACTAAACTGACCATAAATGCAGGTGGTTATTTTCCAGTTGTATGGAAAGTATATTTAAGCTAATCAGAGCTAGAATTCACTTGTGCCATGCCCTAGTTAGTTTCTACTTTCATTCAGAACCCCCATATACTGGAATCTTGTTTGGGGAAGTACAGGAGAAATGGATTAAGGCAAGTGCATACTGGAATGTGATTACAAGGAGAATATTGAAAATGAGGAAGAAGATTGGAAGAACACTGAGAGACTTTGTAATGTGGATGAAGATTTGCAAACACTGTTTAATTTAAAATGACATCTTATTCTCAAGTTTAGTGAAAAAAAAAGGGAGCTATAACTAGATATTATCCAAATTTATTTTAATATGATCCAAATAAATAAATACATTGCAAATTGATCTATGGCCTGAGTGAACTGAATGTCTTGTCTAGCTGTGAAATGAGGAAGATGCCAGCCCCTAAATAGACAGTAAAGGAAATTAGAGAAACCACATTTATCCTATCTTCTAATAAACATCATGCTTAGATTCACATCTACCGAACCAAGCATGAATTTTTAAAAACTGATACGGAGCTTCTGAAAAGATTTGGAAGCAAGAGAGAAAGGAAACTTTACCATAGTAACTCAGAAGAAAACATAGGTCTCAAAATATTTTCGTGATAAGAAGTGCATGAATGTTTTAGAATATATATGCCTATTATCCTCAGTGGTAGACAATAAAATAGAGTTTCTTACAGAGATTTAAGAAGAGAATAGACCAGCATTAAAGTAGAAAGGCAAAGAAATTTGACTAAAATAGTAAAATAATACAGGGAAGTGCAAATTATAATAGAAATTTAAAAATTCGTATTATAGGTAGCAAATAGATGCAATATGAACAGAATAAACACAGGATAAAATCAAATCAGTAATATGAAGAACATTCCTCATACAAGAAGAAGACATTGACACAATACTTTGAGCAGCAATTCTTAATATTTTGGGGATTGTGGTCACGTTTCAGGAGTTAATAAAATAATTATTCATAAACATGTATTCATATTATATACTCTTGTATATAATTTCAAAAATTGACTCGAAGCTAGTCGATGGTTCCCTATGTTCATGTATAACTCTGTAAAAACATGTTTTTTACAAAATTTTGAGTATAAAAGTCAATAACAACAGTATATCAAGTCAAACATAAAAAAGCGACACAAATCACTTTTGTTATGGCATATTTCAGAGAATGTATGAGAAATATCTCAAAGACAATTGACGTCAGAGACAAAAATTAAAATTCAAGAACTAAACATTTATTCTGATTTCAAAATACAAAGTATAATCGAGTATATTAGTTGTAAAAATAAATATAAGGAGGATAAATCTCTATTGAAATGTAAATACTCAGAAATAGAAAAAATGTTAGGACTCTATACTACTTATAAAACTGAAAATTATGAAAAAAATTTAGTAAGATTATAAATTAACAAATAGAAAAATATACACTAGGCAATGACAAAAAGAAAAACACTTAAAATATTAATAGTTTACAAAGTAAAACATAAGATGAAACTAAATAAGGCATTCAGTTTTATGGTCATTTTATGTTGCTAAAAATTCAATTCTACAATGAATCTTATTGATCCAAAAAACTTAGCATCAAAATACGTAAAGCAAAAACTGAAAAATATTTAAAAATTTTAAAAATTAATGAAGACTTCATTTTACTGTCACACATTAATACATGGTTATCAGTTTTTAAGGCTAATTAAAATGACAGGATGGCAAAATAGAAAGCCTGAGCCTCTCTTTCCTGGTATGGAGACAATAATTACAAATCCAGAAATAAATTTTGTGGCACCCCCTCATGTTAGTCTCCCCTCAACAGCATGACACAACTGGGAGAAAATTCCAGGTTCCTGGCCTCTCCCTTGGAAGAGAAAGAAAAGACTGCACCATATGTTTAATATTCTGACTTTCTAGGGAGTGGGAACTGCCTGGGGTACTCGTTGGTGTCTTGCCTGTCTGGAAGTGCCGATGGGATCTAATTATGCCAGATGACTGGGCGGGGGGGGGGGGGGGCGCACTAAGAACAACATAAAAATAGTTGTTTGGAGTATGACTATTTCAGAAGACCCATAGAATAAGTAGACAGAAGCTGATACAGATTGGGGATCCCTCCCTCAGCAGGAAAGAAAAGAGTGCAATATATAGCCATTGTATCAGGTTTTTTAGTGGGCAGCCTGAGGAAATGGTTCCTATCTAACCCAACTCTGGGCACTGACAGGACCCAGTATACCCTAGATGTCTAAGGGCAGCTGAGGAAAAGAGATAGGGCATATGCTACAGCTTTAGAGGAGCTGACATACAGCAGACACCAGAAGGAAAAAGAGACTATATGCACTTGAAAGTAAAGAAATCAGCAAATCCCTCTAACTAGGAATCTACGTACATGATCTCAGATAATACATATCCACAGAAAAGTTTTGAAAGGCCCCCAGAATCTCTAGCCAGGCTGATTGGTAAAGGCTTTTCCAGTAGGAAGAAGATCGTCTATACAGACTGAGAGGAGGATGTTCTTCAAATGCATTAACACCAACACAAAATTCTGAGAAACCTGATGAAACAGGGAGAAATGATATAATCTAAAGAACAAAATAAATCTCCAACACTAACACTAAAAAATAGATGCATATGAACTACCTGACAAAGAATTTTAGATAACCTTTATAAAGAGGAAAAATGAACACAGTAAAATGATGCATAAACAAAATGAGAATTTCAACAGAGATAAAAATATTTAAAGGATCCAAACAGAAATTTTGGAGCTGAAGAATGCAATAAATGAACTGACAAGTTCACTAGAAGGGATCAACAGCAGATTTGACCAAGCTGAAGAAAATCAGCAAACTTGAAGACAGGTTATTGGAAATTACCCAGTCATAAGAGCAAAAGGAAAAAAAATGTGCAGAAATCCTGAAGGACTTATGGGGTATTACCAAGTGAACAAATATAAACATTAAGAAAATAACAGAAGGAAAATGGGAGAGAAAGGGAGCAGAGCACCTATTGAAAGAAATAATGAACAAAACTCCCAAGAACTCCAAATACAATGAAACCAAAGTAGCACACACTGAGAAACATTATAATAAATTTGTCCAAACTGAAAGACAAGGGAATCGTCATAAGACTATCTGCAGATTTTGCAACAGACACATTGAATGCCAGAAAAAGTTGGGATAACATATTCAAATTGCTAATAAAAATCTGTCAGTGAAGAATACTATAACTGACAAAATTGTCCTTCAAAATGAAGCAGACATAAAGACTTCCTCAGACAGACAAAAGCTGAGGGACTTCATCATTGCCAGATCTGCATTATAAGAAATGCTAAAAGACGTCTTTCAAGTTGAAATAAAAAGGTACTAATCAGCAACACAAAAGCATATGAAAATATAAAGCTGGCTAGTTAAGTTGAATATATAGACAAATCAAGAATATTGTAATAATATAATAGTGGTATGTAAATCACTTTTAATTCTGGTTTAGAAGGTAAAAGGCAAATGCAAGAAAAAGAATTATAAAAATGTGTTAATACAGAATATAAAAAGATATAATGTACTATATCAATAACATAAAATGTTTATGGTGAGGTAAAAGCGTAGAACTTTTGTATGCAATTGAAGTTGTTATTAGCTAAAAATAGAATGTTATAACTATAACATATTTTACATAAGCCATGTGGTAATTACAAAGAAAAAACAAATAGAAGATATACAAATAAAAATGAAAAATGAACCAAATCATGTTACAAAAAGATCAATGAAGTACAAAATAAGACAAAAAGAGAGCAAAGGGGGACAAAAGGCCTACAATACAAACAGAAAACAATTATCAAAATGGCATTTGGAAGTCTTTCCCTATCAATAATTACTTTAAATGAAAATTTACTAAATTACCCAATCAAAAGACAGAGTGGCTGGATGAACAATAAAACATAATCTAACTACATGCTGTTTACATGAGAGTCACTTCAGATGTAAGGACACATATAGGCTGAAGGTACAAGGATTGTAAATGACTTTTTCTGCAAATGGTGCACAAAAGAGAGCAATACTAGCCACAGTTACATCAGAAAAACGTAGGCTTTAAGGTAAAATTCCCAAAGATAAAGAAGGATATTATATAATGATAAAATAGTCAATTAGACAGGAAGATAAGACAATTATAACTATGTATATAATTAATGTCAGAGCACATAAATATATAAAACAAACATTGAAAAACTAACACGCTGGTATTAAGCCTAGTACCTATTAGTTATTTTTCATGATCCTCTCCCTCTACCCTCAAATAAGACCAAGTGTGTGGTGTTCTCATCTATGCGTTCATGTGTTCTCATCATTTAGTCCCCATTTATAAGTGAGAATAGGTGGTATTTAGTTTCCTATACCAGCATCAGTTTGCTGAAGGTAACGGCCTCCAGCTCCATACATGTTGCTGCAAAGGACATGATCCTGTTCTTTTTTATGGCTGCATGGTATTTCATAGTGTATAGGTACAACATTTTCTTTATCCAGTCCATCAGTGATGGGGATTTAGGTTGATTCCATGTCTTTGCTACTGGGAATAGTGCTGCAATGAACGTATGTATGTGTGTGTCTTTATAATAGAATGATGTTATATTATCTGGCTATATACCCAGTAATGGGATTGCCAGGTTGCAAGGTATTTCTGTCTTTGGGTCTTTGAGGAATCTACACACTGTCTTCCACAATGGTTGAACTAATTTACACTTACACCAATAGTGTATAAGCATTCTTTTTTCTCCACATCCTCACTAGCATCTGTTATTTTTTGACTTCTTAGTAATAGCCATTCTGACTGATGTGAGATGGTATCTCATTGTGATTTTAATTTGCATTTCTCTAATGATCAGTGATGTTGAGATTTTTTTTTCATGTAATTATTGGCCACATGTATGTCTTCTCTTGAAAACTGTCTGTTCGTGTCTTTTGCCCACTTTTTAATGGGGTTGTTTGTTTTATTTTTATAAATTTGCTTAAACTCCTTATAGATGCTGGATATTAGACCATTGCCAGATGCACAGTTTGCAAAAATTCTTTTCCATCCTGTAAGTTGTCTGTTTACTCTATTGATAGTTTCTTTAGGTGTGCAGAGGCTCCTTAGTTTAATTAGATCTCATTTGTGAATTTTTCTTTTTGTTGCAATTGCTTTTGGTGACTTCATCATAAAATCTTTGTCTCTTCCTATGTCCTGAATGGCATTGCTTAGGTTACCATTCAGGGTTTTTATAGTTTTGGTTTTTATATTTAAGTCTTTAAACCATCTTGAGTTAATTTTTGTAAATGGTATACAGAAGAGGTCCAGTTTTAATTTTCTGCACATGGCTAGCCAGTTATCCCAGCACCTTTATTGAATATGGTATCATTCCCCCATTGCTTGTTTTTGTCAGGTTTGTCAAATATCAGATAGTTGCAGGTGTGTGGTCTTATTTCTGGGTTCTTAATTCTGTTCCATTGGTTTATGTGCTGTTCTTGTTCCAGTACCATGCTGTTTTAGTTACTGTAGCCCTGTAGTATAGTTTGAAGTCAGGTAGGGTGATGCCTCCAACTTTGTTCTTTTTTGCTTAGGATTGCTTTGGCTATTCAGGCTCATTTTTGGTTGCATATTGAATTTCAAAATAGTTTTCTGTAGTTCTGTGAAGAATGCCAATAGTAGTTTGTTGGGAATAGCATTGAATCTATAAATTCCTTTGAGCACTATGGCCATTCTAACAATGTTGATTCTTCCTATCCATGAGCATGAAATGTTTTTCCATTTGCATTATCTCTGATTTCTTTGAGCAGTAGTTTGTAGATCTCATTGTAGAGATCTTTCACCTTCATTATTAGCCATCTTCCTAGGTGTATTTTTCTTTTTTTCTGGCAATTGTGATGGGAGTTTGTTCATGATTTGGTCCTTGGCTTGACTATTATTGGTATGTAGGAATGTTAACAATTTTTGCACATTGATTTTGTATCCTGAGATTTTGCTGAAGCTGTTTATCAGCTTAAGAAGGTTGTGGCTAATAAATGTGTGTGTGTGTGTGTGTGTGTGTGTGTATATAATATATAATATATAATATATAATATATAATATATTATTGTGGTGGGTAAACTTTTTGATGTGCTGCTGGATTATGTTGAGGATTTTTTGCATCTATGTTCATGAATTTATATAATACATATATTCATGTCATCCAGAAAAAGAGATAGCTTGACTTCCTCTCTTATCTAAGTGTCCTTCCTCTCTTATTTAAATGTTCTTTTTTTCTCTTGCCTGATTTCCCTGGCCAGAGCTTTCAATATTATGTTGAATAGGAGTGGTAACAGAGGGCATTCTTGTCTTGTGTTGGTTTTCAAGAAAAATGCTTCCAGCTTTTCTCCATTCAGTAAGATGTTGGCTGTGGGTTTGTCACATATGGCTCTTATTATTTTGAGGTATGTTCCTTCAGTACCCAGTTTATTGAGAGTTTTTAACATGGAGGGATGTTGAATTTTTTGAAAGCATTTTTTGCATCTATTGAGATAATAATGTGTTTTTATTTCTTTATTTCTGTTTCTATGATGAATCATATTTCCTTATTTGCATATGTTGAACCAACCTTGCATCTTGGGACTACTCACCTCTTGATTGTGGTGGGTAAGCTTTTTGATGTGCTGCTGGATTTAGTTTGCTAGTATTATGTTGAGGATTTTTGCATCAATGTTCATCAAAGATATTAGCCTAAAGTTTTGTTGTTGTTGTCACTGCTGTTTGTTGTACCTCTGCCAGGTTTTGGTATCAGGATGATGCTGGCTTCATAGAATGAGTTAGGGAGGAATCCTTCCTCCTAGATTTTTTGGAATTGTTTCAGTAGGAATGGTACCAGCTCTTCTTTGTACATCTGGTAGAATTCAGTTGTGAATCCATCTGGTCCTGGGATTTTTTTGATTGATAAGCTATTTATTACTGCCTCAATTTCAGAACTCATTATTTATGTGTTCAGAAATTCAATTTCTTCCTGGTTCAATCTGGGAGGGTGTATGTGTCCAGGAATTTATCCATTTATTTTTCTAATCTCTTACAATTTGCACTGATATTATATTCATTGGAAGATGTGGCACTGAAGAGATAAAAATAAAAAACGACAGTTCTGAATCACCGACGCCACCTCTCCCCTGTACCTGGCAGCAGCAGCAGCATGGTGTAGAGAGCATATCCAGGTGCTGGGGGAGGGACAGCACAGCAATCGTGATGCAATGAATTCAGTACTGTCCTGTTAGAGCAGAAAAATAAACTGGACCAAATTCAGTTGATGCTCACCCATGGAGTAAACACTTAAACCAGCCCTCGCCTGAGAGGAATTACTGATCCTAGTCATCTGAACTTGGGTGCCTGCCAATCTTGCCACCGAGGGCTATGGCACTATGTGCCTAAAAGTAAAATTTAAAGGCAGTCTAAACCATAAGGACTGCAACTCTTAGGTTATTCCTAGTACTCAAGTAGGTGCAGAGATAGTGGAATATGGGAGCACATGACATAATGAGACGCAAGCTGGGGTATTCAAGGGAGTGCTGGCATCATCCCTCTCCTAACCCCAGGCTGCACAAACCACAACTCCAAAAGACACCCCTTCCTTCTGTTCCAGGAGGAGAGAAGGAAGAATTGGGAAGACTGTGGTTCACCTCTAGGATCCCAGCCCAGCCACAGCAAGATAAGGCACTGGTCAACTGTGAGGTCCCCGTTCTAAGCCCTAGCTCCCGGATGAAATTTCTAGAAACAACCTGGGCCAGAAGAAAAACTGATGCCTTGAAAGAACAAACACAGTCCTGGCAGCCTTCATCCCCTGCTAACTGAAGAGACCTTTGTCCCTGAATAACCAGCAGTGATATGTAGGTATTACATTGAGGCCCTTAGGTGAATCTCTGAGACTCGCTGGATTCAGGTGAGACTTGGGACATTTCCAGCTATGGTAGCTACAAGGCAAAACTTCTTCAGACTGAGAAAAGCAGAGAGAAAAGCAAAAGGGACTTTGTCTTGCATCTTAGGTACCAGCACAGCCACAGGGTGATAAAGAACCAAGTGGGATCTTTGGGTCCCTGTTTCTAAAACTTGACTCTTGGATGGTGACAGGGTTTGGCTGTGGACCCACCAAAATCTCATCTTAACTTGTAGTTCCCATAATCCCCACATGTTGTGGGAGAGACCTAGAGGGAGGTAATTGAATCATGGGGGCAGTTACCCCCATGCTGCTCTTCTTGTGATAATGAGTGAGTTCTTATGTGATCTGATGGTTTTATTAGGGGCTTTCCCCTCTGTGGTTGGCACTTCGTCCTGCCATAATATGAAGGACATAATTGCTCCCACTTCTGTCATGATTGTAAGTTTGCTGAGGCCTCCCCAGACATGCAGAACTGTGAGTCAATTAAACTTCTTTCCTTTATAAATTACCCAGTCTTGAACAGTTCTTTATAACAGCATGAGAATGGACTAATACAGTAAATTGGTACTGGCTAGTGATGTGCTGCTATACAGATATGCAAAAATTTGGAAGCAAGTTTGGAACTGAGTAACAGGAAAAGGTTGGAACAGTTTGGAAGGCTAGGAAGACGGGAAGATGTGGAAAAGTTTAGTACTTCCTAGAGACTTCTTGAATGGCTTTGACCAAAATGCTGATGGTAATATGGACAATGAATTCCAGGTTGAGGTGGTATCAGATGGAGATGAGAAACTTGTTGGGAACTGGAATAAAGGTGACTCTGGCTATGCTTTAGCAAGGAGACTGGCAGCATTTTGCCCCTGCCCTAGAGATCTGTGGAACTTTGAACTTGAGAGAGATGATTTAGGGTATCTGGCGGAATACATTTCTAAGAAGCAAAGAATTCAAGAAGTGACTTGGGTGCTGCTAAAAGCATTCAGTTTTATATATTCACAAAGATATGGTTTGGAATTGGAATTTATGTTTAAAAGGGAAGCAGAGCATTAAAGTTTGGAAAATTTGCAGCCTGATGATGTGATAGAAAAGAAAAATCCATTTTCTGGGGAAAAATTTAAGCCTCCTGCAGAAATTTGCATATGTAATGAGGAGCTGAATGCTAATCACCAAGACAATGGTGAAAATGCCATTAGGGCATGTCAGAGACCATCTCAGCAGCTCCTCCCATCACAGGTGAGGAGGTCTACTAGGGAAAAATGGTTTCCTGGGCTGGACCCACAGACCCCTACTGTATGCAGCCTTGGGACATGGTGCCCTGAATCCCAGCTGCTTCAGCTCTAACCATGTCTAAAAGGGGCCAATATACAGCTCAGACTGTTGCTTCAGAGGGTGCAAGCCCCAAGCCTTGGAAGCTTCCATGTGGTGTTGAGCCTGTGGGTGCACAGAAGTCAGGAGTTGAGGTTTGGGAACTTCTGCATAGATTTCAGAGGATGTACGGAAAAGCCTGGATGTCTAGGCAGATGTTTGCTGCAGGGGCAGAGCCTTCTGCTAGGGCAGTGCAGAAGGAAAATGTGGGACTGGAGCTCCCACACAGAGTCCCCACTGGAGCACTGCCTAATGGTGCGAGAAGAGTGCCACCATCCTCCAGGCTCCAGAATGGTAAATTAACTGACAGCTTGCACGATGTACCTGGAAAAGCCATAAACACTCAACACCACTCTGTAAAACCATCTAGGAGGGGGACTGTACCCTGCAAAGCCATAGGGGTGGAGTTGCCCAAGGCTACAGGAGGCCACCTGTTGCATCAGTATGACATGGATGTGAGACATGGAGTCAAAGGAGATTATTTTGGAACTTTAACGTTTAATGACTGCCCTCCTTGATTTTGGATTTCTATGAGGCCTGTAGTCCCTTTGTTTTGGCCAATTTTTCCCATTTGGAGCAGGTGTGTTTACCCAATGCCTGTACCCCCATTGTATTTAGCAAGTAACTAACTTGCCTTTGATTTTACAGGCTCATAGGGAGAAAGGACTTGTTTTGTCTCAGATGAGACTCTGGACTTGGACTTTTGGGTTAATGACGGAATGAGTTAAGACTTTGTGGAACTATTGGGAATGCATGACTGTGTTTTGAAATTTAAAACGGCATGAGATTTGGGAATGGGGAGGGGTAAAGTGATATGGTTTGGCTATGTGTATCCACCCAAATCTAACACTGAATGGTAATTCCCAATGCTAGTTTGGGGGAGCTGGTGGGAGGTGATTGGATTATGGCAGTAGATTTCTCCATGCTGTTCTCATCATAGTAAGTTATCACAAGATCTGATGTTTTCAAAGTGTGTAGCACTTCCCTCCTCTCTCTCCTGCTACCATGTAAAGAAGATGCTAAATGTCCTGAGGCCTTCCTGTCATGCTTCCTGTTAAGCCTGCAGAACTGTGATCAATTAGACCTCTTTTCTTCATAAATTGCTAGAATGAGTTAAGACTTTAGGGGACTGTTAGAAGGGCATGATTGTGTTTTGAATTGTGAAGACATAAGATTTGGGAGGAACCAGGAGCAGAATAATGTGGGTTAGCTGTGTCCCTACACAAATCTCATCTTGAATGGTAGTTCCCATAATCCCCATGTGCCATGTGAGGGAGCCAATAGAAGGTAATTGAATCATGGGAGAGGTTACCTCTTGCTGCTGTTCTCATGACAGTGAATAAGTTCTCATGAGAGCTGATGGTTTTATAAAAGGTTTTTCCCTCTTTGCCTGGCAATTCTCCTTCCTGGATCATGTGAAGAAAGGTGTGTTTGCTTCCCCTCTGCCATGATTGTAAGTTTCCTTTGGCCACCCTACCATGTGGAACTGTGAGTCTATTAAACCTCTTTCCTTTATAAATTACCCAATTCCAATCAGTTCTTTATAGCAATGTGAGAATAGACTAATACAGATGGCATTTTGGAACTGCCCCAGGCCAGAGACAAGTCCACTGCCTTGCAGGGCGAGTCCTAGGCTAAACAGAATTCATGACAAGCTGACTGAAGAGACCTTGAGCCTTATGTGAACATCAGCGGTTTTCTGGCAGTACTACTTGTGGCCTGAGGTGGTGGTGGCTATGGGGTGAGGTGCCTCTACCTTTGAAAAGGGGAAAGAATAGAAAGAAGTGGTGCATTGTGTGGTTCGAGTGCCAGTTAAGCTGCAACACAATAGAACACCAGGTAAACTTAAGATTTTTTTACTCTAGTCCCTGACACCTGGACAGCACTTTTGGACCCCCTACAAAGGACTTGGAGGACCTTGCCACCATGAAGGGTAGAACACAGGCCTGGCTGGCTTTGCCATGATCTGACTGTAGAGCAGCAGGGCCTTTAATGAACATAGGCAGTACCCAGAGAGTGGTTACAGCAGGCCTTGGGGTAGACCCAGTGCTGCAGTGGCTTCTGGTCTGACTCAGTGCAGTCGTTTATGTGTGGGACACAGAAGTGCTTGTGTTATACTAACCCCAGCTTTTGGTGACTGAGAACATAGAGAGACACTGTACATTTGGGAGAAAGTAAAGAATGAGAACAAGAGTCTTTCCCTGGTAATCCAGATAATTATCCCGGGTCATGTTCAGGACCATCATGGTGGTACCTTTATGAGTCTCTAAAAATCACAATGTTATCGTTTTTGACATGCTCCGTAAAATACATAAACTTTAGATCACAACATCCAAGTCCTTTTAAATATCTGAAAAGCCTTCCCAAGGAACATGGCAACAAATAAGCCCATGGAGTGAAGACTACAATAAATACTGAACTCTTCAATGCCTAGACACTGAAGAACATATACAAGTATTAACACCATCGAGGAAAACATTACCTCATTAAATGAACCAAGTAAGACACAAGGAACTAATTCTGGAGAAAGAGATATATGTGACCTTTCAGACAGAGAATTCAAAACAGCTGTGTTGAGGAAACTCAAAGAAATTCAATATAACAAATAGAAGGAATTCAGAATTGTACCAGATAAATTTAACAAAGAGATTAAAATAATTAAATAGAATCAACCAAGAATTCTGAATCTGAAAACTTCAATTGGCTAATGGAAGAATGGATCAGAGTTCTCTAACAGCAGAATTGATCAAGAAGAAGAGTTAGTGAGCTTGAAGGCAAGCTATTTGAAAATACAAGGTCAGAAAAGAAGAATAAAATACAATGAAGCATGCCTAGAAGAGCAATAAAATAACCTCAAAATAGCAAATCTAATAGTTATTGGACTTAAAGGGAACATAGAGAAAAAAACCAGGGTAGAAAGTTTATTCAAAGGGAAAATGGCAGAGAACTCCAAAACTTCAAAAAAGACATCAACATACAAGTGCAAGAAGGTTATAGAACACCAAGCAGATGTAACCCAAAGATTACTACTTCAAGGTATTTATTAATCAAACTCCCAAAGGTCAAGGAAAAAGAAATAATCCTAAAAAGCAGCAAGAGAAAAGAAACAAATAACATGCAATGGATCTCCAATATGTCTGGCAGCAGACTTTCCAGTGAAAACCTTACAGTCAAGAAGTGAGTGGCATAACATATTTAAAGTGCGGAAGGAAAAAAAGTAACCCCAGAATAGTATGTGTAGTGAAAATATCCTTAAAACATGAAGGAGAAATACAGACTTTCCTAGACACACCAAAGCTGAATAATTTCATCAATACCAGATCTGGCCTACAAGAAATACTAGAAATACAAAAGGGAATATTTCAATCAGAGAGGGACATTATTGAGCAATAAATAATCACACGAAGTTACAAAACTTACCAGTAATAGTAAGTACACAGAAAAACACAGAATGTGTTTTTAACAATAATAATATATAATATAACAATATATAATAATAATAATACCATAACTGTGGTGTGTAAACTACTCTTATCCTAAGTAAAAAGACTAAATAATGAACCACTAAAAAATAATCACTTTAACAAGTTTTCAAGATTTAGTCAGTATGATAAGATAGAAATAGAAAGAACAAAAAGTTAACAATTGGGGTGGAATGAAGTTAACGCATACATTTTAAAAATTTCTTTTTATTTGTCTGATTATGCAATGTGCTAAGGTTTTATTAGATTAAATTAATCTTATGTTATAAGATAGTATTTGCAAACCTCATGGTAACCGCTAACCAAAAAACATACAATGAAAACAGAAAAATAAAAAGTAAGAAACTAAATCATGTCACCAGAGAAAATCACCTTCACTAAACAAAGAAAAGAAAGAAAAAAAGAAGGAAGAGAAGATCACCAAAAAAAAAACCCAGAAAACAAATAAAAATGGCAAGTGCAAGTCCTTATTTATCAATAATAACATTGAATGTAAATGGACTAAACTCTCCAATCAAAAGACATAGAGAAGTTGAATGAATGAAGAAAGAGCCACTGATTTGTTGCCTTTAAGAAACACACTTCACCTATAAAGACACACATGGACTGAAAATAAAGAGACGAAAATGGATATTGCATTGCAATGGAATTCAAAAAAAAAGAAAATAAAAGAAAAGTGAGACTCACTATGCTTAGACAAAATAGTTTTCACAAGAAAAACTATAAGATGCTACAAAGAAGATCACTGTGTAATGATAACGGGGTCAATTCAGAAAGATATCACAATTTTAAATATATATGTACCCAACAATGGAGCACCCAGATATATAAAGGAAATATTATTAGAGCTAAAGTAAGAGATAGGCCCTGATACGGTAATAGCTGGAGACTTCAACATCTCACTTTCAGCATTGGAAAGATCTTCCAGACAGAAAATCAACAAAGAAAAATCAAATTTAATCTGCACTACAGACCAAATGGATCTAATAAATATTTATAGAACACTTTATCCAACAGCTGTAGAATTCACATTATTTTGCTCAGGACATGGATCATTCTCAAGGATAGACCATATGTTAGGTCACAAAACGAGTCTTCAAACATTCAAATAAATTAAAATAACACCAAGCATCTTCTCTGACCACAATGTAGTAAGAATAAAAATTAATAATAAGAAGAATTTTGGAAACTTTACAAATACATGCAAATTAAACAATATCCTCCAGAATAATCAGTGGTTCAATGAAGAAATTAAGAAGGAAATTGCAAAGTTTCTTGAAAAAAAAGATAATGGAAACACAACATATCTAAACCTATGGGATGCAGCAAAAGCAGTAATCAGAGTGAAGTTTATAGCCTTAAGTGCCTAAATTAAAAAAAGGAAAAACTTCAAATGAACAATCTAATGACGCATCTTTAAAAACTACAATGGTAAGATCAAACCAAGCCCAAAATAAGTAGAAGAAAAGAAATAATGAAGATCAGAGAAGAAATAAATAAAATTGAAATAAAAAATACAAAAGATCAATAAAACAAAAAGTTTTTTTTTAAAAAGTTAAACAAAACTGACAAACCTTTAGCCAGACTAAGGAATAAAGAGAGAGGTTTCAAATAAATAAAATCTGAAAGGAAAAGGAGACAATACAACTGATACTGAAGAAATCCAAAGGATCATTGGTGGTTACTAAGAACAATTATGTGCTAATAAATTGCAAAATCTAGAAGAAATGGACTAATTCTGAAATACATAAAACCTACCAAGATTGATTCAGGAAGAAATCCATAACCTGAACAGATCAATGAGCAGTAACAGGATCAAAGCCATAATAAAGTGTTTTCAAGTAAAGAAAAACTAAAGATCCATTGGATTCATTGCCAAATTTTACCAAACATTTAAAGAAGAACTAACACCAGTTATACTTAAAATATTTCAAAAAATTGAAGAGGAGAGAATACTTTCAAACTTATTCTACAAGGCCAGTATTACTCTGATACCCAAACTAGACAAGGACATATCATATAAAGAAAACTACTGACCAATATTTCTGATGAATATTCATGCAAACATTCTCAACAAAATACTAGCAAGCCAAATTCAACAATACATTAGAAAGATAATTCATGGCCGGGCGCGGTGGCTCAAGCCTGTAATCCCAGCACTTTGGGAGGCCGAGACGGGCGGATCACGAGGTCAGGAGATCGAGACCATCCTGGCTAACACGGTGAAACCCCGTCTCTACTAAAAAATACAAAAAACTAGCCGGGCGAGGTGGCGGGCGCCTGTAGTCCCAGCTACTCGGGAGGCTGAGGCAGGAGAATGGCGGGAACCCGGGGGACGGAGCTTGTAGTGAGCCGAGATCCGGCCACTGCACTCCAGCCTGGGCGACAGAGCGAGACTCCGTCTCAAAAAAAAAAAAAAAAGAAAGATAATTCATGACCAGGTGACATTTATCCCTGGGATGCAAGGATGGTACAACATTCACAAAGCAATCAGTGTGATACCTCATATCAACATAATAAAGGATAAAAACCACATAATCTTATAAATTGATGCTGAAAATACATTTGACAAATTTTGACATGTCTTTATGATAAAAATCCTCAAAAAATGGGCCCAGAGGGAACATACCTTAACATAATAAAACTGATATACAACAGACACACAGTTCCTATCATACTGAATGGGGAAAACTGAAAAAGTTTCCTCTAAAATCTAGAACACAAGGCTACCCACTGTCACCAATGTTCAACATAGTACTGGAAGTCCTAGATAGAGCAATCAGACAAGAGAAAGATAAAAAGGGCATCCAAATTGGAAAGAAAGAAGTCAAATTATCTTTGTTAGCTGATGATATGATCTTATATTCAGAAACACCAAATATTCCACAAGAAAATGATTAGAAGCAATAAACAAATTGAGTAAAGTTTCAGGATACAAAATCAAAATACAAAAATCAGTAGCATTTCTATAAGTCAACAGTGAATAAAGTGAAAAATAAATATTAAAAAAAATCTCATTTACAATAACCACAAATGTAATCAAATGCCTTAGAATTTACCAAAGAAGAAAAGATATCTATAATGAAAATTATAAACAATGATGGAAGAAACTGAAGAGGACACCAAAACATGGAAAAACATTTCATGTTCATGGATTGGAAGAATCTATATTATTAAAATGTCCATACTACACAAAGCAATTCACAGATTTAATGCAATTCTTATTAATATGTCAACTGACATTCTTCACAGAAATAAAAAAAAAAAAACTATCCTAACATTTATATGGAATAACAAGAGATCCAGAATAGCCAAAGCTATCCTAAGCAAAAAAAGAACAATAAGAGATAAATCATACTACATGACTTCAAATTATACTACAGAGCTATAGTAACCAATGCAGCATGGTACTGGCATAAAAATAGATACATAGATCAATAGAACAGAATAGAGAACCCAGAAACAAATCCATACAACTATAGTTAATTTATTTTTACTAAAGTTGACAAGACCACACACTGGGAAAAAGACAGTCTCTTCAATAAATGGTGCTGCAAAACCTGGATATCCATAGGCAAAAAAATAAAATTAGGTCTCTATGTGTTGCCATATAGAAAAATCAAATCAAAATGGATGAAACACTTAAATCTAAGACATCATACTATAAAATTACTACAAGAAAACATTGAAGAAACTCTCAAGGACATTGGAGTGGGCAAAGATTTCTTGAGTAATACCTCAAAACCATAGGCAACCAAAGCAAATATGGACAAATGGGATCACATCAAGCTAAAAAGCTTCTGCCCAGCAAATGAAACAATCAATAAGCAAAGAGATAACAGACAGAATGAGAGAAAATACTTACAAACCACTCCTCTGACAAGGGATTAATAACCAGAATATATAAGGAGCTCAAGCAACTGTAGGAAAAAAAAATCTAATAATTTGATCAAAAATGGACAAAATATTTGAATGAATTTTCACAAAAAAAAGATGTACAAATGGCAAATAGGCATATTAAAAGGTACTCAACATCATTGGTCAGAGGAATACAAATCAAAACTACAGTGAGATAAAACTTTACCCCAACTAAAATGGCTCACATATAAAAGATAATAACAAATGCTGGAAAGAATGTGGAGAAAAGGGAACCCTTGTACACTGTTCATGAGAATATAAGTTAATACAACCACTATGGAGTTTGGAGGTTGCTCAAAAAACTAAAATCTGAGCTACCATGTGATCCAGTAATCCCACTGCTGGGTATATTCCCCAAAGAAAAGAAATTTGTATATCAAAGAGGTATCTCCACTCCTACATTTGCTGTAGCAGTGTTTACAATAGCTAAGATTTGGAAGCAACCTAAGTGCCCATCAACAGAAGAATAGATAAAGAAAATATGGTACATACACACAATGGAGTACTATTCAGCTATAAAAAAGATGAAATCCAGCCATTTACAACAACATGGATGGAACTGGAGATCATAACATTAAGTAAAATAAGCCAGGCACAGAAAGACAAACATGGCATGTTCTCACTTATATGTAGGATCTAAAAATCAAAGCATTGAACTCATGAATGTAGTGAGTAGAAGGATGGTCGTGGGAGGCTGTGAAGGGTATTGGGAAACTCGGGAGGAGCTGGGGATGATTAATGGTTACAAAAAAATAGAATAAATATGACCTACTCTTTGATAGCACAAAAGGGTGACTAAAGTCAATAAAAACTTAATGATACATTTTAAAATAGCTTAAAGTATGTAATTGGATTTTTTTGTAACTTTGTAACTCAGTGGATAATTTTTCAGGGGATGGAAATAATGAATAATTATATGTCATAAAACTGGTTATTCCAGAACAAATTTGTAAATTCCCAGAAACATATTACCTATCAAGACTGAATCATGAAGAAATAGAAAATCCAAAAAGACCTATATGTAATAAGGAGGTTGAATCAATAACCAAAAATCTCCCAATAAATAAAAGCCAGGACAAGAAGGATTCATTGGTAAAATCTATTAAACATTTAAATAATTAGCACTAATCTTCAAACTTTCTCAAAAAATTATAGAGGAAGTAACATTTCCAAAATCGTTTTCTGATGTATTACCCTCATACTAAAGCCAGAAAATGACAATACAATAAAAAAGTTACAATCCAGTATGCCTGATGAGGAAACATAAATGCAAAATTTATCAACAAAATACTAGAAAATTGAATTCATCTCTACATAAGAAATTATATACCATGATCATGTGAGATTTATTCCTCAGATCCAAGGATGGTTCAACATATAAAATTATGTTATATATGTTGTGATATACCACAACATGTGTGGTATACCACATTAACAGGATAAAGAATAAGAATCACAAGATCATCTAAATAGGTACAGAAAAATGAAGTGACATGAATTAACACCCTTTCATGATAAAGACACTCAACCCTCTAGGAATAGAAGGAAATTACCTCAACATAATAAAAGTCATAGAGAAAAGACCACAGCTAATGCTATACTTAGTTAACACTGAAAGCTTTACCTCTAAGACACAAAATAAAATGAGTATGTCCACTCTTGCCACTTCTATAATGCAGCATAGAAAGTTCTAGCAAGAGGAATTAGGCCAGAAAAAGAATAAAAGACATCTAGATCAGAAAAGGAGAAGTGAAACTATCTCTGTTCACAGATGACATGATCATATATTTAAAACCACTAAAGATTCCACAAAGAAAGCTCTTAGAACTAATAAAGTTGCAGGATAAAAAGTCAACCTTCAAAAATTAATTGCATTACTATCCATTAACAACCAAAAATCCAAAAAGGAAACTGAGAAAAAATTTATTTACAATGTCATCAAAAATATATAAAATACTTAGGAATAAACTTAACTCACCGGGAAAAAAAAAAAAAAAAAACCTTATACACTTAGAAATTTGAAACACTGCTGAAAGAAATTAAAGACATAAATAAATGGAAAGACACCCCATGAACATGGATTGGAAGATATAGTATTGTTAATATGCCCATACTGCCCAAAGTGAGCTACATATTCAATGCAATCCCTATCAAAATCTCCATGACAATTATTACAGACATAGAAAAAAGCAATGCTAAAATGTAAATGAAACCCAAAAGGACACCAAATAGTCAAAACTATATTGAGAAGGAAGATCAAAGAGGGAGACCAAATCACAGTTCCTGATTTTAAAACATATTACAAACCCACAGTAAGAAAAACAGTATGGTACTGGCATAAAGACAGACACAGAGGCCAATAAAACAGAATACAGAACCCACAAATAAAACTACACATATATGGTCCACTTGTCTTTAACTTCAGTGCCAAGGAAACACAATAGGGAAAGGACACTCTCTTTAGCAAGTGGTTCTGAGAACACTGGGCTACCACATGCAAAAGAATAAAATTGTACCCATAGTTTCAGTCTGTACACAAAAATCAATTCAAAATATAGGTTTAAATGTAACAACTGAATCTGTAAAACTGCTAGGTGAAAATATAGGGGAAAAGCTTTCTGACACTGGATTGACAGTGATTTGTTAGATATGGCATCATAAGCACAGGAAACAAAAGCAAAAATCTAAATAAATGGGACTACATCAAACTAAAAATTTCTGAACAGAAAAGGAAACAATCAAAAGAATGAAAAGCCAAATTATAAAATGGAAGGCAATATTACAAACCATATGTATGATAAGGAGTTAATATTACAAATACATAAACAACACATACGATTTTATGGCACAAAAACAAATAAACTGATTTAAAATAGGCAAAGGACTTGAATTTGCATTTCCCCAAAGAAGACATACAAATGCATGACAGGTATATGGTACATGAAAAGATGCTCAATACCATTAAATGATCAGGGAAATGCAAATAAAAACCACAATAAGATATCACTTCCCACCTGTTAGTACGACCATTTAAAAAATAGAAATAAAGAAAACAGAAATGAAATGTTGATGAGGATGTGGAGAAATTGGAGCCCTTGCACACTGTTTGTTGGAATGTAAAATTGTGTAGTCACTACAGAAAACAGTATGGTGATTCCTAAAAGAATTAAAATTAGAATAAAGAGATGATCCAGTAACCTCACTTCTGGGTATATATCTAAAAGAATTGCAATCAAGTTCTTAGAGATATTTGCCCTGTAACAATTTGAAACAACCACTGGTTTTTTTGAGGTAATAATACAGTTGCAGAGTACATTAAAGCATTAATCACAATAGTCAAACAGTAAAACAACTTAAAAGTCCATTGATTGGTGAATAGACAAAGAAAATTTGATATATATGTACAATGGACTAGGCAGCCATAAAAAGAAGACAACCTTGTCTTATATTACAACATGTATAAACCTTAAGGACATTAGGCTAAATAAAATAAGTCAGTCTCAAAAGGACAAGTACCACACGATTCCATTCATAATGAGATATATAATGTAGTAAAACTTATGACAGCAAAAAGTAGAATAGTGATTTGCAGAAGCTGGGGGAGGGGAAAATTGAGAGTTAGCGTCCAATGGATATCAAGTTTCAATCATGCAAGTTAAAAGAGTTCTAGGGAGCTTCTGTGAAACATCGTGTGAATAGTTATCAACACTTTACACTTAAAAATTTATGAAGACGGTATATATTACTTTTATCACAACGGAAATGTCTACAAATAAAGACACAGAGGCACTAAATACAATTTAAAAGATTGAATTATATAGCCTACAGCTAATTAAGCTTCCTTTCAAACATTCATGCAGTAAGTTTTGAAACTGAAACTATACAAAATCCAAAAGAAAATTTCGTTGAGTTCAAGAAAGTACAAAATGGTCAAGCCATATTAAGTATCTCTCTCCAAAAAAACTAATGAATAAAAGAAAAAAATTTAAAAATGCAACTACAACTAATCTAGAAAATCAGAATGCTATGAAGCAAAACGTATATGATAGATCCAAAGTGTTATTCAGAAGTATATTCATATATTTAAATGCATTAAATATTAAACAAAAAAGAATAAAGATAAATAAAATAACCCTTCACTGAGGAAGATAGAAAAACAAAATCATAGAAAGGTGTCAAACTCATTAATAAATCCAAATCCAGTTTTCCAAAAAGATGAGAGAAGAAAGGAGTAGAGGAAGGCAGAGAGGGAGGAAGAGGGGGAGGGAAGGAAGGAAGAGGAATGGAAGGGAAGAGAAGGGAACAGAAGGGAAGGGAAAGGAAGGGAAGGGAAGGGAAAGGAAGGAAAGGGAAGGGAGAAGGGGGAAAAGGTAGGGAGTGAGGGAAGGGGAGAGTAAAATAGATAATCTCTGGTAAATTCATTAGGAAAATATTAGATAATTTGCACACAGACAAAATCAGAAATGAGTAAAGGAGTTCATCAACTGACACAAAGAATATTAATAACTTCTAACAAACGAATTAGCTAATACTAATAATTTTGGGGGGGGGCAGCAAGATGGCAGAATAGGAACAGCTCCAGCCTCCAGCTCCCAGTGCGAGTGACACAGAAGATGGGCGATTTCTGCATTTTCAACTGAGGTACCAGGTTCATCTCACTGGGGAGTGCTGCACAATTGGTGCTGGTGCAGTCTGATCAGTGAGAGCTGAAACAGGGCGAGGCATCGCCTCACCTGGGAAGCGCAAGGGGGGAGGTAATCCCTTTTCCTAGCCAAAGGAAACTGAGACACACAACACCTGGAAAATCGGGTAACTCCCACCCTAATACTGCGCTTTACTAAGGGTCTTAGCAAACGGCACATCAGGAGATTATATCGCACACCTGGCCTGGAGGGTCCCACGCCCACGGAGCCTCCTTCATTGCTAGCACAGCAGTCTGAGATCTAACTGCAAGGCAGCAGCGAGACTGGGGGAGGGGTGCCCACCATTGCTGAGGCTTAAGTAGGTAAACAAAGCCTCAGGGAAGCTTGAACTGGGTGGAGCCCACCACAGCTCCACTTCTGGGTGAAGTCTGACAGCTGTCTGACAGCTTTGAAGAGAGCAGTGGATCTCCCGGCATGGAGGTTGAGATCTGAGAATGGACAGACTGCCTGCTCAAGTGGGTCCCTGACCCCTGAGTAGCCGAACTGGGAGACATCCCCCACTAGGTGCAGACCGACACTTCACACAGTGGGGTACACCCCTGAGACAAAGCTTCCAGAGCAAGAATCAGACAGCAGCACTCGTTGTTCAGCAATATTCTATCTTCTGCAGCCTCTGCTGCTGATACCCAGGCAAACAGGGTCTGGAGGGAACCTCAAGCAATCTCCAACAGACCTACAGCTGAGGGTCCTGAATGTTAGAAGGAAAACTAACAAACAGAAAGGACACCCACACCAAAACCCCATCAGTACATCACCATCATCAAAGACCAAAGGCAGATAAAACAACAAAGATGGGGAAAAAGCAGGGCAGAAATGCTGGAAATTCAAAAAATAAGAGCACATTTCCCTCTCCAAAGGAATGCAGCTCATCACCAGCAATGGAACAAAGCTAGACGGAGAATGACTTTGACGAGTTGAGAGAAGAAGGCTTCAGTCGATCAAACTTCTCAGAGCTAAAGGAGGAACTACGTAACCAGCGCAAAGAAACTAAAAACCTTGAAAAAAGAATGAATGAATGGATAACTAGAATAATCAATGCAGAGAAGACCTTAAAAGAACTGATAGAGATGAAAACCATAACATGAGAACTACGTGACAAATGCACAAGCTTCAGTAACTGACTCGATCAACTGGAAGAAAGAGTATCAGCAATTGGAGATCAAATGAATGAAATGAAGTGAGAAGAGAAGTGTAGAGAAAAAAGAGGAAAAAGAAATGAACAAAGTCTCCAAGAAATATGGGATTATGTGAAAAGACCAAATCTACGTCTGATTGGTGTGCCTGAAAGTGATGGGGAAAATGGAACCAAGTTGGAAAACACTCTGCAGGATATCATCCAGGAGAACTTCCCCAACCTAGTAAGGCAGGCCAACACTCAAATTCAGGAAATACAGAGAACACCACAAAGATACTCCTCGAGAAGAGCAACTCCAAGACACATAATTGTCAGATTCACCAAAGTTGAAATGAAGGAAAAAATGTTAAGGGCAGCCAGAGAGAAAGGTCGGGTTACACACAAAGGGAAGCCCATCAGACTAACAGCAGATCTCTCGGCAGAAACTCTACAAGCCAGAAGAGAGTGGGTGCCAATATTCAGTATTCTTAAAGAAAAGAAATTTCAACCCAGAATTTCATATCCAGCCAAACTAAGTTTCATAGTCTCCCAAAGTCTTAACTCATTTCAGCATTAACTCAAAAGTCCCAAGTCCAAAGTCTTATCTGGAGATGAATTCCTCCCACCTTTGAGCCTGTAAAATTAAAGCAAATTATTTACTCCCAAGATACAATGGGGATACAGGCATTGGAAAAATTCCCATTCTAAAAGGGAGAAATTAGCTAAAAGAAACCAGTAACATGCCCCAATCCAATCTATAACCCAGGAGGACAGTCATTAAATCTTACAGCTCGAAAATAATCTCCTTTGACTATGTTATCCCACATCCAGGGAACTCTGGTGTGAGTGGTGGGCTCCCAAGGTCTCTGGCAGCTCTGCCCCTATAGCTTTGCAGGGTACAAATACTGAGACTGCTTTCAGAGTTGAGTTTCTGCAGCTTTTCTAGATGGAGGATGTAAGCTGTTTATGTACCTACCATTCTGGGGTCTGGAAGACAGTGGGACACTTCTTACATCTTGACTAGGCAGTACCCCAGTGGGGAGTGTGTGTTGGGTCTTTAACCCCACATTTCTCCTTCATACTGCCCTAGTTGAAGCTCTCTGTGAGGACTCCACGCCTGCAGCAGGCTTCTGTCTGGGCACCTGGCTTTCTCATATATCATCTGAAATCTAGGTGGAGAGTGCTAAGCCTCCTAAACAGTTGCACTTTGCACACCTACAGGATTAACATCACATAGCAGCCACAAAGGCTCATGGCTTTTGACCTCTGATACAGCATCCCGAGCTGTATCTGAGGCCCTCTGAGCTGAGGTTGGAGTTGCAGCAGCCTGAATGCAGGGAGCAGTGTCCAGAGTCTGTGCAGAGCAATAGGGCCCAGGGCCTTGCCCACAAAACTATTCTTTTCTTCTAGTCCTCTGCACCTGTGGTGGGAAGGGCTGCCTTGAAGATCACTGAAATGTCTTCAGGGCCTTTTCTCATTGTCTTGGACAATAGCACTTGGCTCCCTGCAAATCACGCTAATATCTCTAGCAAGTTGTTGCTCCACAGCCCACTGGAATTCTGCTCTTGATAATGCTTTTTCTTTCTCTGCCATGTGGCGAAGTTGCAAATTTTCCAAACTTTTGCACTCTGCTTCTCTTTTAATTATACATTCCAACTTTAATTCATTTATTTGCTCCCACATTGGAGAATAGGTTGTTAGAAGCAGCCAGGCACAATCTTGAACACTTATCTGATTAGACATTTTTTCTGCCAGATAGCTTCAGTCATCATGCTTAAGTCCAAAGTTCTATGGAACACTAGGGCATGAACACAATAAAGCCAAGTTCTTTGCTAAGGCATACCAAGGGTGACCTTTGCTCCAGTTCCTAAAAACTGTCTTATTTTCATCTGAGACCTTGTCAGCCAGGACTTCACTGTGCATATCACTATCAGCATTTCGGTCACAACCATTTAACCAGTCTCTGAGAAGTTCCAAACTTTCCCTCATGTTTATGTCTTCTTCTGAGCCCTCCAAACTTTTCAAACCTCCGCCCATTACACAGTTCCAAAGTCATTTCCACATTTTCAGAAATCTTTATAGCAATACTCCATTCCCAGTACCAATTTTCTGTGTCAGACAATTTTTGCATTGCTGTAAAGGAATACCTGAGACTAGGTAATTTATAAAGAAAGGAAATTTATGATTTATAGCAGGTTGTATGGAAAGCATAAGGCTGTTATGTGCTCACCTTCTCAGGAAGCCTCAGGGAGCATTTATTCATGGCATAAGGCAAAGCAGGAGCAGGAAAATCACATGGTGAGAGCAGGAGCAAGTGGGTGGGGGTCCTACATGCTTTTAAACAGCAGATCTCATGATAACTCACTCAATATAATAAGAACAGCACCAAGCCATGAGGGATCCAATCCCATGACCCAAACACCTCCAACCAGGCCCCACTTCCAACATTGAGGGTTACATTTTAATGTGTGGGAGGACAAGTATCCAAACCATATAACTCAAATTCTACATTTCAGTTGGTTACGGGAGGTTTATAGGGCACTACTGTCACTCAGTGATTATACAATTTTATGACTTTATGGTTTTCAAATCCTATGACTTTGAAATCCTAAGGTAAAAGGACCTTCTGTATTCAACATTACATTAGCTCTGATTCTAACATGCTCTGATAGTATGGTGATCAGATTTTAACTCTTTCTGTGATCCATGACATTGGCTAGAACAGTGCTTTGAGGAAATAAACTGCTGGATGAATAAAAAGATGTACTTATTTGAATATGGAATAAACTATAGTCAAATAAAAAAAGAGTAAAAAGAGGCAAGTAAATGACTGACTGGGAACAATATTTGCTGCAAAAAAGATATGCAAAAAGTGTTTCACTTGTTTCACTTACATTTTTTATCTTAGAATATGATTTTAAGAATAATTTAAATATAAAAATACTATCACCTCAGCTTATAAAAGAGTGAAAGACATGAACAAATAATTCACAAAGTTAGAAACACAATTTATTATCTCTAGTGTCCTAAATTTCTATAATGTGATTGCATTACTACATAACGTGATTTTAAATATTAAAATAAAGAAAAAACAACTGGAAGAACAAATATTAAATCACTGATTTGATGTATGGTTTAAGCTTCAAGGCTTTTGTTGCTGTTGTTGTTTGGGATCATGAATACATTTGTAGAATACCAAGTCTACCACAATCGGCTGTTTTTAATTATTTTCCCATTAACATATTATTCCCTTGCCAAATTATGTCACTTGACATTTTTAAAAAAGTATTTACTTATAACTACACTGCATTTTAAAATATTTAAGTCTTTTTATAACATAAATATATACAATATCATGTTCTAAAAATGAATCGTGCATGAGGAATAAGGAAATAGGCAGTTCAAATAACAGGAATATCTACTCTGAGGGTACAACAGAAAAATAAATAATCAGGATTATCACTGCTATACTGAATCCCAAGTTTACTTTTAAACTCAGAAATCAAAGTGAAAATTGAGCTCTTGATCATTATCAGAAAGAAAGGACAGTTCATGGAATAGCCTCTCAAAGACATTCTTGATTGTGTTTTCTCAGTGGGACAAAATAAGTGATGTGGCAGACAATGCTGTCAAAAGTATTGCTACAGAAAATGCACTAAGTGGATAAACAGAGCTTTTATTTACATCAGGTTGGAGAAATGTTGGGAAGAAGGGTTACTGTTTTATTTTATCTGAAGAAAAGCTGAAATAATAACATACACTGTAGGCAACTCTGTGCAGAGTTGCAGTAATATGGTCAACATATAGGGGATTTCTGATGGTCTTCCTGAATTGATTTGACCTTAGACCCACTGAATACTGAGAAAACTAGATTGACTTAATGTCCTTTACAGAAGCATTACTTCTCTCCTGCAGCCTTCCACTTGATCTCCAGCAATTCATTATTTAAACATCTTAGTTTGTGACTGGGACACAGTGCTGGTTTCATCAAGTCATTGTGAGCCCCTTGTTATCCTCCCTCTACAACTCTCAACCTACTATCAGCTGGATAAGCTACTGATCATCCTAGTACTCAGGATGCCTCTAACTGCAGGTGTTTCACTGATGACAGTTCTTCTTTCCCCATTTCTTACTCACCAGCTCTATTAGGACAGATGCCTACTAAAAATGTTCCAAAAATCAAAGAAATTAGCCATGTTAAACAGTATTTGCATTCCTTCTTATTAGTCTTCTTATTAGTCTATAGCAGCTCTCCAGAATGTTTTAGTTCAAAGTGTTATTCTCATTCACGTGCTTAAAGAAACTCTAGATCATGGAGAACACCCACGCAGAGCCCAGCTCATCACTGGCCTATTGGGGATAGTATACAAACTGTAAGCTATGAAACTGTCTTGCTGAGGAACTTGAATGATGCAGGATGTGATCTAAAGGTGCACTTCAACATGACAAAAATACATTTTAAAATGTCATTGGCATATTATATCAACTACAACAATACACATATTTAGACTTCAAGATGTATGATGTACGTCTCAGGATTTCAATTTCAAGTCTTGGAGCCCCTTTCTAGTTCTTATGGAATAGTGTGGTTAGTCTCTCCAATTATCAGCTAAACTGACCTACCATCTTATTAAAGCCAGTAGCAATTCACAGCACTTTCTATTTGCTTAAACAAAACAAAACAAACTTACCAAAAGATTTATTGACTGGGCAAGACGATGTCAGCAATCTATTTGAACATGTCTGTCAAACCTATCACTGGAGCTAGCTATTTAATATCTAACTGTGTCCATCTATCTAATTTTCTGTCACTAATCTATTTTTTAAAAAGCAAAAAAGGCAGTTCTTCAAAATTAAATAAATGAGTGCTTTGCTGTCTGAATGCATGGCAAAAGATCATGCTTTCTTTTTATCCCTCACAGCACCTGGCATAGAACATGGCATGTAGCGAATTCTCAAAAATAATGCCATACTATATTTTATATTGTCATAGTTTCAAAATGCATCAAATCATTTTCCAACTTTATCATTGTTGTTGCTATTTTTAGTAACAACATATTACAGTTAATTGCTATTTTATTCAAAGGGTAGAGGGGGTGATTAATTGCCCAAATTCAAATGACTGTCATGGCTGGATCATTAGACAGCCTGGATGAATATCATGACTGTCTGACTTCTAATGCAGTGTTCTCTTTAGAATAAAACTTCTTCAGCATTTTAAAAACCAACAATTCAAGCATTCATGTATAAAATAAATATTTATTGGGCATCTTCCATGCATGAGACAGTGAAGATGATACAAAGACAGATGTGAATGTGATGTTTGAATATTATTTATATTGCAAGCAGAGTATATATAATACTATATAACTTTGGAGGACAGAAGGGTGATAATGACTTTATACCAGTTCTCTGACTAAATTGCCTTTACTGACCATGGAATCAACAGGCAAAATTCTCATGAGAGTTGCTTTGTAGTCATTACTCTGTCCTGAGAACCTCAGAAAAGATCTTAGTCTTTCTTACAATCCAAGATCCAGATCCCACTCTTCCATTTCATCTCTACTTCTCAGCTGCTAGAACAACAAAGCCACGAATATTTGGTTGTTTCTTAACAGCTTGAGTACTTTGCTATAAAATTTCTCAAGATTCAATGGCTTCACAAAAGGTAGATATATTTTCTTAACTAAAAGTGAATATACCCAAAAGAGGGCAGTTATTATCATGCATCCATACATATTCAGCATATGTAATAATATTTTTAAAGCCCAAGTTAAAACACAATTGTTCTCACCTTTTGAGGCCATGTTGAGGGAAAAAAAAACACATAAAGTTTACCATCTTGACCATTTTAAATATACAGTTCAGTGGTGTTAAGTATATTCATATTGCTATAAAACAGATCTCTAGAACTTTTTCATTTTGCAAATCTCAAACCCTATATTAATCAAACAACTGTCCTTTTTCTTCTCCCCAAAGGGAGAGGCAACCACCTTACTTTCTGTTTCCATGAATCTGACTACTTTAGATATCTCATATAAGTAGAATCATACAGTATTTTTCTTTGTGTGACAGGCTTATTTAATCGATCACAATATTCTCAAGGTTCATCTATATTCTAGTATCTGTCCATCTGTCAGGGTTTCTTTTCTTTTTGAGGTTGAATGATATCCCATTGTATGTCCATACCACAATTTGTTTATCCATTCGTCCATGGATGGACACGTGGGTTGCTTACATATCGTTGCTTTTGTGAACAGTGCTGCTATGAACATGGGTACACAAATTTCTCTTTAATATCCTGCTTTCAATTCTTTTGATATAAACTCATAAGCAGGATTACTGTATCAAAGGATAGTTCCATTTTTTATTGTTTTAGGAACCTCCATAAGGTTTTCCATAGCAGTTGCACCATTTCACCCTTCCATCAACAGTGCATAAAGATTACAACTACTCCACATCCTCATCACTATTTGTTACTTTCTGGAATTTTTTAATAGTAGCCACCTTGATACATGTGAGGTGATATCACATTGGTTTTGATTTGCATTTACTCCAGTGATGTTGAGGATCTTTTAATATGCTTATTGGTCATTTGCATATCATCCTTGGAGATATATTTATACAAGTCCTTTACACATTTAAAAATAAAGATATTTAAAATTTTTTGCTATTGAGTTGTAAGAGCTCTTTATATTCTGGATATTAATTTTTACCAGATTTATGATTTGCAAACATTTTCTCCCGTTTTGTAGGTTGCTTTTTCAATCTGTTGATTGTTTCCTTTCCTATGCAGAATATTTTTAGTTTGAGGTAGTCCTACTTGTCTATTTTTGTTTTTGTTGCTTGTGCTTTTGGTATCATATCAAAGAAATCATTATTAAATCCAATGTTATGAAACTGTCTTCTATGTTTTCTTTTAGGAGTTTTGAAGTTTCAGATCTTACATTTAAGTCTTTAATCCATTTTGAGTTAATTTTTATGTGTAAAAATAAGAGTCCAGCTGCATTCTTTAGCATGTGGATACCCAGTGTTTTCAACATCACTTTTTGAAGAGATTGTCATTTCTCCATTGACTGGTCTTGGTATCCTCATGGAAGATCATTTGTTTGTTGTCTATTTGATTCCCATGGCCTTGGCCTGGGTGGTATTCTCCTAGTGACACACCGTTTTGTTACTATAGCTTTGTTATATGTTTTGAAATTGCAAAGTGTGAGTCCTTTAACTTTGTTCATCTTTTTCAAAATTGTTTTGGTTCCTTGCGTTCCCTTGAGATTCCTCCTGAATGTCCATGGGAATTCTTTTCTCTTACCAAGAAAATAAATTAATTTGACATTATTTTTTTCTTTGAAGTAATCTATTTCATTTAATTTTTAAGGAATTTTAGACAGTGTCTTGTTCCTTGCCTAACTGACTATCCATTTATATGTTGTATATGAAACACTCCAGATTCTCTACTGTGCAGAATGTTTGCTTGTGAAGAAGAGCAATAGAGAAGCATAGATAATGCTTCATCAATGAGGCCTATAAAAATTGAGATTTTTACAAATTGCTGATCTCCCAAAATTTAGGACAGGGCTGGACATGTTGTAAATTGTCAAAATATATATCGAAAGAATAAATGAAGGCTGAAGACAACAATATGGTGTGAAAGATACTAACCTAGAAGTTACCAGATGCACCCTCCTATGTGTGTTTATTTATAAATTGTTATCAGCATAATCCATGTACATATTTTTTCTTTGAATATTTATAAAAGGCTTATAATAAAAAGCAGTGTGATACCTTGCATATCTGGGCACACTTTTCTTCTATTCTAACATTTGATTAATAGGTTAGGTATAAAATTCAAGTTACTTTTTTTTAATCCCTCAAAACTTTGAAGGCACTGGCCTGTTATTATATCATAACTTGCAATGTTTCCATAGACAAGTCTCAAAGTTACTTTCTAATGCTTCTGTTAAATTTTTAATTTCTGTTGTCACATTTTGTGTATTTCAAGAACTCCTTTGAATCATCTTAATTTTTCCTTCTTATAGCCTTCTGTTCTTTTTTCCTATACTTGTAAGGATAGCAATAATGCTTTTTAAATAAGTGTTTTTTCTATGCTCTACATTGTCTCTCTTTTTTTTTTTTTTTTGTAATAAATTTCTGTTACCTTTTGTATTATTTTGTTCTGTGTTTCTTGCTACAGGTTTTCCTCACATATCTAGTGACTATGGCTCTACACTCACATTTAAGAGTGAGTGCATAAAATACTAATCAGAAATTTGTGCATAGATGATGCTTTGATGAATTAATAAATGGATGGCTTCATGTATGACAATATGATTGAGATATTTCTTTTGGGAATTCCCAAGAGTCAGCAACTGTATATTTCTTCTCTTAGGTTATTGAGTTTCTCCACAGTATAATCTTCTAATTCCTGGCCTGGATGGCATAAGCCTGTCTGCCAGAATTCTTGAGTCTTAATGGCGAAAAGGACTTGTGTCCTCATCATTTTTACCTAATTCCTCTGTAACCAATGTCTTTGCATTCTGCTGTACTAGGAATTCTCAAGTCCTGAGTCTCTCCAGTTCAAGTCTTGAGAGCAAGCCTTCATTCTTCTTGCAGTTTAGAAGAGGCAATCTTTCAAATATGTGGAGTAGGGAGGGTACCTGGGATCTATAGCCAATACTCCTCCCACATCAAATGTTCTTATTCCAATGCTTTGAGCATTTCTGTGGTTCTGTGGTCACACATTGCCTTTCTCCCGCTGAATTGCTTTCAAGCTACCCCATCACTTCCTGGCTTAAGTTTCAGCTTTCTCTGGTTTGCTAAATCATATGACTACCAGATTCACAAATTTTGCTGTTTCCGTCTTCTTTTCTGTTCTCATTTCCTAAGTGGTTTATGTCCTGTATGGTCTTTCGTCACTGCCATTTTAGTGAGGTGTGAGAAGGAAGCAGAGGTAAGTAGTTGACTACAATCCAGAAATGTTTACCAGACTCCAGGGTTTTTTTTTTAGGAATTTTCTGCAGATTTCAGTATTTTATAGAAAACAATTTTCATCATGATACAAAAAACAAGGATTTTCAAATTTGGTAGAAGTGGGCCTATATATTATTTACAGAAACAGTTTGCTTTTCTTTGAACTTAACTTCTAATTTCATTTAGCCCAGGAAAATTACCTACTTTATCATAATTAATGAAGTATCAGTTTCTATATCTATTAGTGATTCAACGAGAACAGCACACCTAGTTTTAACTATCAAGCCTGTAAAAATAATTAGAATATGTTTTTGGTACTTAAAAACTCTACATATCTTATTTCAAAATAATAAATACAATTTACATGACAATTTCTTTTAACCATATCTTGAATGTAAATGTTCATTTGATAGTTATTAATGTAAAATTACCAACTAAAAGTATGTGAAAGGGGTAGTATATTATTCTGTAACTGAAAATAGGGATGGGACCAAAAGTATGCTAGGTCCTTTCCAATAAAATGTTTTTCCTTACATCTTAAATGAATTGAGATATACATGTAGAACATTGTAAGAATTCAAAAAGCATTGGTACCCTCATGCTTTTCTTTTTCAATTATTTACATTTGCTCACTACTAACATTGCATTACACATTGTGCATATAGTGAATAAAAAGTATTTGATTTTGCTTATTCTTACCATCTGTTGTGTTCAAAATCACTTGAGCTTCATTAATTCATCACAAGTGATTTAAATGTATAAACCAGTTTATCTTCTGAAATACCTTAAGATAACAATTGAGTAGCAACCTATTATGCCATTTGTTCAAACATATCTCTGAAACAGTTTTTGCAAAAAAACTGTCTTTCGGGGTTAGCATTGATTTAAAGAGAAATGTACAACTTATATTTCATCTTCATGCTGTATTCAAGTAAGAGGAGGGCTATATTAGCTGATGTATCCAACAGAGCAAAATATTGTATAAAATTCACATCACCACATTTCCCACTATGCATTGTGATAGTCCATTTATGGTAAATTGAACAAAATTATTCAATATTTAAAACCGACTACCATCACTTTTTAAAATAGTAAAATAATTTGAAAATGATGCGTTAATAGAGACCTCCATTTGGTTTCATGCTGTAGATATAAAACATTCACACACACTCAATACATATATTAAAAACACATACACCCAAAATACATAACAAACATAGTAAGCCTTCTAATGCTACAAAATAGTCCTTGAACGTTATTAAACTCTGTAGTTCAAACAAATAAATGGCCATTCTAAGTTATGATGGTGATATCTGATTTGCATTACTCTATCTTCCCATTTAAATTTCTGTGAAAACACAGAGCACGGTGTAGAATTTAAACAGCCCTAAGAGTTACTTTTAGTAGATGAGCAAGACTAAGAGGCAAAAGGTCTTAGTATCTTAAGATGTTAAACATCTGTAAAAGTGGCATGACTAAATAAGCGTAGATAAGAAAAGACTTGGCTTACTCTCATTCTATACTGCCACATTAGTTACTCAAAGATGGGTATATGGACTAGAAACTGTTGGCCACTCTCTACCATTCTATTAGCTTTTAAAGTCAGAGATGTTACCCCTAGAAGGTCCCCTTAAGTACTTCTTGTTAAGTTCCTTAAGGAAACTATAGTTTTTTGTGATGCAATAGTCCAATGGATGTAAGGGAATAACCAGTAACTAAAATTTGTTTCAAAAAGATTCCAATATGTGAGTCAAGAATATACATATATTTTTAAAAGTACCCCATAACTGAAAATAAGAACTCAAGGATAGGCTTGTGGTAATCATTCATAGTAATTAAACTTATAAAGACATATTTATATACTTATAAACAAAATTAATTGCAAGAAATAAAGTGAATAATTAAGTAATAATTATAATTTAAATCTATAATCATAAATTATATTGGCATACATTGGCAAGTGCTGAGAGAATGTAGTAAAAATGCTAAATAATTCAATTTACATAAGAATAAATCAAATGTAATGTTCACCAATTTTATAATTATAAAAATATTGTTACAAATATAATTGTAAAACTTTGTAAAACAGAAAAAAGTAAAAGTAAGAAGTATTAAATTGGCCATTTTCTTAAGATAATACCATTTTTTTTTTAAAGAGGAAGCAACATCAAAAGTATTCTGATACATTGTTTGTGGAACATAAGTTGGTATAGGCTCTCTGGAAAGAAATTTGACAACATTATTAAGTAGGCATAAAAATCACTGTGTTGATTAACTCATTAATTCTACATCCCAGAAAATTTACTAAAAGTTCAAAAGTCGGAGCAATCACCTAGGATATATGTGCAATAATGTTCAATACAGCATTATTTATAATAAGATACAAGTGATCAAATAAAAACAACTTAAAGATGTAACAAAAAAGAACCAGATATATAAACTATACTATGTATTTGTACTACAATATATTGTTTACATTAAAATTATTTTTCAAAAAATATCTAATGTCAAGGAAATTTTTATGATACGATTTTAAATTAAAAATAGATTACATATGATGTGACCTCAATTTATTGAAAGAAAAAAATGTATATAGCAAAAAATAATGAACAAAATGGTAAAGAGATACATTAAAGTATTATTAAATCTTACCAATATGTGGTGGTATTACAGGTGGTTTTCATTTTCTGCCTTATAACATTTTGTACATTCCAAATTATCTGTAAGTGAATATGTATTACTTTTAAAATCAGAAGAAATAAGCTAAGTGACCACAAACACTGATCTTTTATTAAAGATGTATTACATGTATTCCAATGTTTCCTTGAAGCTAGTCCAACTGAAATAATCTAAAATCCACAAATGATTATTTTCACATATTATTGCATTACAAATGGTGACAACCATTCATCTTTATTAATTTTGTCACATTTAAAAAATAGAATCTTTAGGTGTCTTTCTACTGCTCTCATCTTATTCTGGCCTATCTTCTGTTATAAGTCAACTGGCAGGTGCTCTCTCATCAATAAAGCACTGCTTCTGAGATTGTAGGGGGAGGGAGACCAATAAATAAGGGTCATTAAATTTTCTTCCTAGGTTGTAGTAGCATATTCTCTTGAAATAAAACAGACTGGACTAGACAAGACTAGAATAAAATATAAAGTTGAGTATAAAAGAGCAGAATGGAATAGACTAGAACAGGATATATCAGTAAGGGAATAATTGTTGCCAAAATCTTTATTTTAGCTATATATGTGCTGATGTACTGAGTCTTGAGTTCAGATTTATTTTTTCACATGGGTCATGATTTTTTAAACATGGAGAAATGAGTTCTGTAGGATGAATATGGTTAACTATAATTTATTGTATATTTTCAAAAAGCTAGAAGATAGGATTTTGAATATCCACAACATAAAGAAATGATAAATGTTTCAGGTGATACATATGCTAATTATCCCGATTTGATCATTACATATTGTATACACGTATCAAAATATCACTCTGTATCCCACAAATGTGTATAATTATTAGGTGTCAACTAAACTTAAAAGGAAAAAGTATATTTGAAAAAAAATGTTTGAAAGCCACTATACCAAAGGGTAATTTAAAAGCAGAAAAGATATTTTGGTAAATCTAACTAAAGTGTTCCTGCTACTTCTGCCATAAAATAAAAAAGATGTGGCCATTAAATATTTGCTTGAGTTTCAAGAAATATGGCATTTCATTTCTTCCCTGTAGCTCACATTTCTATATGAAAACAAACATGACTGAGAATTCCAGCACTGGACCTTCAAAAAAATGTGTGCTGCACACCACATTTTATTGATCTCTTATTTCAAACTCCTCCACCAGCCAATGCCTTCATCTGCAAACCAACTACAGTTACAGGCTTGGATTCAGCAAAATAGGAAATTTACAAATGTATACTGAATTTGGAAACATATACATGGCAAATTGAGAATTCAGCCCACTAGAAGTAGACTATAAATACAAACATTCCCAACAGCAACTTTCAAATAAATAGGCTGCAAATTGGAAACATGAACACAGCAAACTTATGGACCTCAGATTGCAAATCATAACAGCAATTTCCTGAAAATAAGGCAGCCCTCTTTTCTTTTGTGTAGCATGTTAAGTATCTTTTATTTTTGGAATCCTGGAGAACTGAATAATGTTTATAGAACCTTGGGGGAGACAGTTTTATAGGTCTGGAATAAAAAAAAGATATATTTGTGACGCTTTTGTGAATAGGTTTACATTTAGCTACCTACCTTCTCTAGGCAGTTCTCCTTATACTCTTCTGTGCCTTTCGAGGTCATTCACATGACTGTGGAAGATAAAATAAAAATTAGAAGAAAAAAAAAAGCTGACTGGGTGTGGTGGCTCATGCCTCTAATCCCAGCACTTTGGGAGGCCAAGGTGGGCGGATCACCTGAGGTTGGGAGTTTGAGACCAGCCTGACCAACATGGAGAAACCCCGTCTCTACTAAAAACAGAAAAAATTAGCTGGGCGTGGTGGTGCATGCCTGTAATCCCAGCTACTCGGGAGGCTGAGGCAGGAGAATCGCTTGAACCCGGGAGGCGGAGATTGCGATAAGCCAAGATAGCACCATTGCACTCCAGCCTGGGCAACAAGAGCCAAACTCCATCTCAAACACACACACACACACACACACACACACACACACACCCCAAACAAACAAACAAACAAACAAAACAGAAAAAAAGCTAACTGGCCTATTCTGTGGCTGTGACTGGAAAAGCCTTAAACTTTGGAATCAGATTCTGAAACTGTGGGTATGTTCCCTAACCTTGTTGAGTGTTAGCTTTCATGTTTTTAAAGTCGGAGATGATACCAACAATATACCTACCTACCTGGCAGATTTGGCATGAAGATTAAATAAACGTGTATTAAGTATTCTCAGTATATATTAGTTATCATTATTATTTTTATTATGTTCTGAATTGTCTAACTAGACCATGGAAGAACCATACTGTGGTCATAGGCTTCTGCCTCATCCAACATTCTCACTATTTCAATCTTCCAAAAAAAAAAAAAAAAAAAAGGATAACTTTATTGAAACTGCAAAATGTTTCATTACGTCATTCCCAACTTTCATCTTTTCTGGTTTGTTTCCAAATGATTCTATAATTCAAATTTTCTCTTGTTGCATTCTTTTCTTCTTTTGTTATGTAATGTCTATAATATCATCTATGTTCTGCAATTATGTCTCCATTCCTTTGCACTTCTCATTGTCTCAGTGAGACTTCTCCTTCTTTGCTTGGCTTTCCTTTAAGATAATAAGAATGTGACTATGAATTCATCTTATATCCCTGTTAAAGAGATTAAAGTGCCAAAAGTGACAGAGGGGACAAAAGCATCCCATGAAGAAATAATTGCATATAGAAAGAGCCTGTTTCAATTATCTATTGCTGTGTAACTAACCACTCCAAAATTTAGGGGATTAAACAGCAAGATAGACCCTCACTGATTCTGTAAGTCGGGAATTCTGGCAAGGCCCAGTTGGACAAGTTTTCTGTTTTTTGTTGGCCTCCATCAAAATTATTCATGTACTCAGATGGCAGATGGACTGGCCTAAAGGATCCAAGATGGCACCACTCACATGTCTGGTACCTTGGCAGAAACAGCTATAAGGCTAAGGTCAACAGCCACCTTCAACCAAAGCGCCTACACATGACCTCTGCATGTGGCTTAGGCTACATAACATGGGATCTTATAGTAGTCAGATCTCCTACATCACAGCTCGGGACTCTTAAGTGCAAGTGTTCCAGCAAACAAAGCAAAAGCCTCATTACCTTTTATGACCTAGCCTCAGAAGTCAGCAGGCACCACTTCCACTGCACTCTGTTGGTTGTTTAGAGCTGCAGAAAATTCAGCCATGATTTATAATACTCAAATAAAAGAAGAAAAAATCTTACATGTGGCTGATTGAAACAAAACAATAGAATATGAGAAAAGTAAATCACACTAAATGAAATAATTTCTACATTTAATTAACCATTTTATAAACTATAGAATCTCTACACAGGCAGTGTGATGTAGTTTAAAGCTTTGTAATTAAAGTCAGAACATAATTTCATGTTCTGTCTGCACATCAGGCAAGTCATAACCTCTGGGACCCTCCAATGTTTCATCCATAGATGGAGATTTTAGAAAGTTTGCTTGGTTAACTCTGAAATACACACCAACTTCTTTGAAAACAGATGGCTATAAATATATGAGACAATGGGCTCTTCATAACAACTGCATTAAATGGATTTTTAATTATCACTTCTATTTTACAAAATACAAGAAACAGGGGTTAAAAAAGATTAAGTAATTTACTCAAAGTTACTTAAAGCAAGCAGAGCCAATATTCTATCCTAGATCTATGACTCCTAAGGCCTTTGAACACTATTTGACTGTACTATGCCTACTTCTTTTACCATTCTGATGATTCTGGATGTGATCATTGTAAGAAACTGGTTTGTAAACCATAAACTATTATATGAATGCAAAGTATCATTATTAGTATTGATTCCAACAACTGAGAGAGCTATAATTGCCTGTAGTAAGATTGATCATGCTTCACAATATAACCAATAAACTAGCTAAACCTCAAATTCTAATCCGCAAATGTTCATACAAAGCATGACTGAAAACAAATGAAATCATATTGATCAGCTCTAAATATAATAGAACCTAATTATAACATTTGTCCTGTGGCAGCTGCTTTTATTTCCCTATTTCTTATCATATATCACACAGAGAAAAGTCCCTTTTTCTCGTGCCTGCCGTCATTTACCCTTAAGGAAAAAAAGACCTCTCTCTTCTCTCTTTCCTCAAACTTGAAAGATAAAACAAGATATAATGAAGAAGTCTGAAGAGCAGAGAATTAGTGAGTCTACTCCTTTTTCCTCCTTTTGTAAGACAGTTTGATTTGATACAATATGAGCCCAGAAAGATGGAGGATATTTCTTTTGGTGGGGTTCTGTCAATAGAAATTAGACAATCTAATTTAAGGAAAATAGGAAGGAAAAAATTCAAACTTACTGCTATTTTACTATCCAAAACCCAGTATGTAGAATGAATATCTTTGAACCATTGCTATGGAAGGTTTTCGAAATACTGAAGCTGTCCCTTTATCAGGCCTAGCATTTCCCCTAGAAGACAAATGGTAAAATATGAAGAGTAAAAACTGTTTTAATATCATTATAAAGTACAGATTTGTAATTCTATACATTCAAAATAGAAAATAAAAAATTAAACTTGAGGATTTAATCTGATTTATGCCTAATAATCTTTGCTCAATAGTGTGTTACCAACATCCAGCCAACTAAAAAAATCACATCTTTACCATTTTATTATTTACATAATCAAGTCTCTCTTCATCTTACAAGTCTACAGAAACCAGTACTGGTGGTTACAAGTTAAAGTGTCCACTCATTTTCTCTCATAACTTATCTCCGACCTTGTCAAATTTCCTCTCCAATAATATGCATCATATAAATGTACAGTGCTTAATATATAAAATGTCAGGCATACACATAGAACTTTATAGTTTCCTTAACACTTTCATATGTGCTGTTATATTTATAATTAAGCATATTTTAAATGGCCGTTTTTAAGTGGTCATCATTAAAACATAGAGTACCTATTTTGTACTTAGAAAAAGAAGTAAATTTTAGATCACTTACTTTTTGACACTTATCTTTGGTGACTAACACAAATATTTATTTAATTTATATCTGCAACAAGTTTTTCAATTGCTTTAATCACTGTTCTCTGATCTATTATTTGTACCTCGCCAAGTTTTTTTAATCAATCAGCTTCTTTTTTTTTTTGTACAGTTTTATCTTTAAAAAATCATTTCATAGATCAAAATACCATAGGAACCAACATTTTAAGTCTTAGATGATTTTCATATATCATTTACTAGTGTTAAAAACAGATTTCTTACCTCTTTATTTGATTGACTTCACATTGTCTGCGTCAGCTCTGCTCTCTCAATCAACGCTGCCAACTATAGAGGTCAGGAACAATAACATGTAATCTTTAGCTTTCCTGAAGTTGAATTTCCTATGTCTGACTATATTTAACCTTTTACTAGAGGCTTTGAAATGGGGTTAGCATAATAATTTGTTAGTTTACAAATAAAGGCATGTGGTCAATTTTTGGCATGTCATGAGTTGGTTTTGCTGAGAACAGGATGTGAGTACATTGGTGAGAGTAACTTAATTGTATTTGAATTTTTCCACATCCCATTGTGCCTAATACACCAATTGCCACATAATCAATACTCAATACATGCCTGCTAAATTTTAATTATGTAAATAATGAAATAATTTAAGATTATAATTTGGATTTATTTTTTAAATGTTGAACTGAATTCCTGAACTAGTCAATGTTTGGAGCTTAGTCTGGAATTAAAGACCCCTAGATTGTTTCTAAAGCTCTCCCATAGAGTAATAATACACATTTGGCCATAATCAACCTTACCTATTACATCAGTGTTAGGCATTTAACGTTTAACTCTCTATCATAATTTCAGATCTTTGGTCAAGACCTGCTACCTAAGTGAAAACAATTTTTAATATAAGAGCAGGCTTAGTGGCAAACTTTCATTCATACCTTAAAGTGAATACCATTAAAATGTCAAAAACGGATTTATATGCTAAGTTTCCAGCACAGAACAAGTTTTCCAATGGCTCCAGAGTGCCCAGTTATGGAAAGAAATGGGGAAAAAGCATAAATACACGAACAACAACAACAAAAAAGCCTTACTCCTGCCAAACGACAAAAAAAGACACATGGAAAACTTGATATTAAAACAACAACAACAACAAAAAGAATGGATAGGCTATAATACAGCAATTTTAAAAGGAAATTACTATAAGGCACTCAAGCAATTTAATGTAAAAAATTTCAAGAAAGTCAAAACTACTTCAAGTTGTTTTTTTATTTTTTATTTATTTTTTATTTTTTGGACGCACAAAACTCATAGGGCCTATAAAACAATAACACAATAAAAAAGTATCTAGGTAACAATATGATGAATAGAACACTCCCAAGTCACACCTCAATGTTTTTTATTATTATTATTATTATTATTATTACTATTATTAGACTTTAAGTTCTGGGATACATGTACAGAACGTGCAGGTTTGTTACATAGGTATACACATGCCATGGTGGTTTGCTGCACCCATCAACCCATCATCTACATTAGCTATTTCTCCTAATGCTATCCCTCCCCTAACCCCCCACCCCCCGACAGGCCTGGTGTGTGATGTTCCCCTCCCTGTGTCCATGAGTTCTCATTGTTCAGTTCCCACTGATGAGTGAGAACATTCAGTGTTTGGTTTTCTGTTCTTGTGTTAGTTTGCTGAGAATGATGGTTTCTAGCTTCATCCATGTCCCTGCAAAGGACATGAACTCATCCTTTTTTATGGCTGCATAATATTCCATGGTGTATATGTGCTACATTTTCTTTATTCAGTCTATCATTGATGGGCATCTGGGTTGGTTCCAAGTCTTTGCTATTGTGAACAGTGCTGCAGTAAACACATGCACGCATGTGTCTTTAAAAACAAGTTGGTACAAAAAGAGGAAATTCACTAGTCCTGGAATGTCTCAGAGATAACACGACTGTCAACTACTCCGAGAATTTATGTCACTTTTCAACAGATTGATTTTTGACTTGGATTGTTTTTCTGCAATTAAAAATCACAATTACCTTAAAATATTTCTACCCTACATGCAATGTTTAGCATTTAATAAAATGTAATGTTGAGAAGAGGGAAGCAGGGCAAGATGGTGGAATAGAACACTCCAGAGATCATCCCCCCTGCAAGGACACCAATCTAACAACTATCTATGTGGGGGGGGGGGAACTTTCATAAGAACCAAAAATCGGATGAAACCTCATAGTACCTGGTTTTAAATTCCTTTCATTGAAAGAGGCACTGGATAGATAGAAAAAAATAGTTTTGAATTGCAAATGTCACCACTTCCCCACCCACCTCAGGACCACTCCCCCCGACCCCCTGACAGTGATGGTGTGGTGCAGAGAGTGTCTCTGGATGCTGGGGGACAAAGACAATGGCAATTGTGAGGCACTGAACTCAGTGTTGTTCAGTTAGAGCAGAAAGCAAAACCAGATCAAATTCAGATGAGACCTGCTACAGAGGGAGCATTTAAACCAGCCTTAGTCAAAGGGGAATTGCTGATCCCAGTGGTCACAACTTGAGTTCCCACAAACCTTTCCACAAAGTGGTAAGCTGCTCTGAGTCTCTAAGTGAACTTGAAAGGCAGGCTAGGCCACAAGGACTGCAACTCGTAGGAAAGTCCTAGTGCTGAATTGGGCCCAGAGACAGTGGACTGGGGGGAGGGAGATGTGACCTACTGACATCCTGGATTGAGGCAGTCAAAAGAGTGCTGGCATCATCCCTCCCCTAACCCCAGTCTGCTCAGCTCACAGCTCCAAAAGAGACCCATTCCTTCTGCTTGAGGAGATAAGAAAAAAGAGACGGGAGGACTTTTTCTTGCATTTTGGATACCAGTACAGCCACAGCAGAATAGGGCACTGGTAGGACTTATGAGGTCTCTCTTGAAGGCCCTAGCTCCCAGATGACATTTCTAGACCAACCTGGGCCAGAAGGAAACCCGCTGCATTGAAGGGAAGGACTCAGTTCCGGCATCATGCATCACCTGCTAACTGAAGAGTCCGTGGGCCCAGAATAAACAGCAGTGATAACTAGGTACTATGTCAAGGACCTTGGGTGAGCCTCTGTCTGAGACCTGCTGGCTTCAGGTATCAGCATGGCCAAAGAAGGGTACAGCACCAAGTCGGCTAACATGGTCCCTGATTCCAGGAATTGACTCTTAAATGACATCTCTGAACCTGCCCTGGGCCAGAGGCGAGCCCACTGCCCTGAAGAGTGAGTCCCAGGCCAGGTAGCATTCACCACAAGCTGACTTGAGAGATTTTGGTCCTTAACAATGCATCAGCAGTGGTCTGGCAGTATTCCTCATAGCCTGTGGTGGTGATGGCTATGAAGAGAGGTTCCTCTGCCTTTGGAAAAAGGAGAGAAGAGTAAGAGAAAGTGCATCCTGTGGTTTGAGTGCCACAGCTCAGCCATAGTACAAAAGAACACCAGGTAGAATTCTAGGATTTTTTTATTCTAGTCTCTGACTCTTAAAGGGCACTTCTGGACCCATCCAGAGCCTGGGGGAACTTGCCACCCTCAAGATAAGGACATACATGTGGCTGATTTGGCCCCCTAATGATTGTAGAGCCCAAGGGCCTAGAGCAAGCACAGATTGTAGCCAGGGAGTAATTACAGCAGGCCTTAGGTGAGACCCAGTAATAGTGGTGGTGGCCACAGGGGTGCTTGTGTCACTCTACCCCAAGATTTAGGAGGTACAGAACAGAGAGACAGAAGCTATTTGTTTGAGAGAAAGTAAGGGAAGAGAGCAAGAGTCTCTGCCTGTTAATCCAGAGAATTCTCAAGAATCTTGTCCAATACCATCAAGTTGGTACCTCTACAAATCTTCAAGAACCACAGGTTTACTGGGCTTGGGGTGCCCCTTAAAGCAGATAGAGTTTTGATCACAACACCCAAGTCCTTCCAAATATCTGGAAAGTTTTCCCAAAAAGGATAACTACAAACAGGTCCAGGCATGAAGTTTAAAATGAATACCTAAATCTTCAACCCCCAGACACTAAAGAACATCTGCTAGCATCAACACAATCCGGAAAAACCTGACCTCATCCAATGAACTAAATAAGGCACTAGGGACCAATCCTGGAGAAACAGAGACATGTGACATTTCAGACAGTGAATTCAAAATAGCTGTGTTGAAAAACTCAAAGAAATTCAAGATAACACAGAGAAGGAATTCAGAATTCTACCAGATACATTTAACAAAGAGGTTAAAATAATTAAAAAGAATAAAGCAAAAATTCTGGAGTTGAAAAATGCAATTGATATACTGAAAAATACATCAGAGTCTTCTCAGAGCAGAATGGATAAAGCAGAAAAATGAATTAGTGAGCTTGAAGACAGGCCATTTAAAAATACAGTCAGAGGAGACAAAAGAACAAAAATAAACATGAAGCACACCTACAGGATCTAGAACGTCATCTCAAAAGGGTAAATCTAAAAAATATTTTCCTTAAATATGAGGTAGAAAGTTTATTCAAAAGGATAATAACAGAGATTTTTCACAACCTATTCACAACCTAGAGAAAGATATCAATATCCAAGTGCAAGAAGGTTATAGAACACAAAGCAGATTTAACCCACAGAAGAATAACTGAAGAAATTTATTAATCAGTCTCCCAATGGTATAGGATAAAGAAAGGATTTTAAAAGCAACAGAAGAAACAAATAAACAAATAGCATACAATGAAGTGTCAAAGCATCTTGCAGCAGATTTTTCAGTGGAAGACTTACAGACCAGGAGAGAGTGGAATGACATATTTAAAGTGCTGATGAAAAAATCCTTTTACCCTAGAATAGAGTATCTAGTGAAAATATCCTTGAAACATGAAGGAGAAATAAAGACCTTCTCAGACAAACAAAAGTTCAATTTCATCAACACTAGACCTGTCCTATGAGAAATGCTAACGGGAGTACTTAAATCAGAAAAAAAAATGTTAATAAGCAATAAATTATCACCTGAAGGTAAAAAAAATTCATTGATAATAGTAAGTATACAGAAAAAGACACAATATCATAACATTTAACCGTGGTGTTTCAACTACTCTTATGCTTAGTAGAAAGAATAAATGATGAGTCAATCAAAAATAATAACTACAACTTTTCAAGACATACACAGTACAGTATGATATAAAAAGAAACAACATACTAAAGGAAGGGCAAGAGGGCCCACTAGACACAGCCAGGTGGAACAGCTCCCACTGAGGGACTGAGACAACTAGCATGCTTTTAACAGATCTTCAGAGTAAAGGTGCTAAGAGTGGAGGGAGGAAAGACACAGAAGCCGGACTGAAGAGAGAGAAAGCTGGAAACGCTGCATGGGGCTACTGTGCACTGGGACTTACTTTTGAACCACAACAGCTCCAGGAGTATGAGTGAGTTGAACTGTCAAGGACCAGCCAGCTCTCACCATGGGCCTCTGAAACCCTGACAGGAGGAGACCCCTCAACCTTCACAGACACGTGAGTTGTCAGAGAGAGCTGCTTAGAGAAGTGGTAAGGGCAGCAAGTCAGCTGATGTGGAGCCCAGAGGATTTCTTGCAGGAATGTCGGTAGCAGAGCATGGCCAGGAACAGTCATCCCCCTATTCTTGATTTGACCCCATAGAAGACTTTAGCCCTAGGGGAACTGTCAGACCTGATCTCTGCAGGGCAGTCTTACCCATCAGACATGGCTGGTCTGACTTGAGAGCCCCTTAGTCTGCTGGCCTCTCCTGGGGCCCCAGCCTGGCCCGCCTGCTTTCAAGGCAGTCTTGGATGCCATGAGGGCCTACGCCATATTTTCTGCACTGATAGATTCTGCCTGACCAGTGGAGAGCTCCAGTGAGGTGGTCTCTATGGCAACATGCCAGCCCACTTGCCCCCTCTCCATAATGCAGCTTTCCCAGGGCACATGGCAACTCCCCACATCACTATTCTGGGTGTGTCTGCACTGGCGGGTTTTGCTTTCTTTGTCCCACTAGGATACGGGAGTGCAGTCCACATCCCATCCCCCACAACCACCATTACAGACAACGTCTTGGCAGGTACAGGGACAGCAAGCCCTGCCCCTGCTAGCACCCTGTCATTGAGCTAACACTGCACAGAGAACAGCAGATCCTACCCCACATTGAGTGATCACTCCTGCTTGTGGGGTAGACAAGGCACCCAGACCTGTGCTGACCAGCACTCCACCCCAAAATCAACACCACATCCAGCACAACCATGTACACAGTCTCAAGCAAGGGCCCCATGATCCCCACAGCTGCATTGCCTCCAACACTATAGTGAACACCTACAGGGAGGTAGGCACCCCAGCACCTGCTAGCACTCTGCTGAAGCTGCTGCACCTCACCACCTCTCCTCAGTGTTGTGGGTTGCAAACCTAAAGGAACCAGATAACAAAGTCAGAGTCCAATACAATTCCCCCAGAGTTAGAGCACATAGTCCAGGAGTTGGAAGCTGAGTGTTGGCCCCTGAAAATCTTCCAGAAACAAAGCCAGTCAGCTAAATCTACCTTATACCACAATCAAAACCTCGAGGTCATCAAATATGATAAAGGAAAAAAACATTCAAAGGTTGGCAAAGTCCAAAATTGAAGACAGAGAAGTCCACAAAAATGAGAAAGAAACAGTGCAAGAACCCTGAAATCTCAAAAAGCCAGAGTGTCTTTTTTCTCCAAATGACCCACTAACCATCCCCACCTTCCTGCCAACCCCCTACTACCCTTCCCAGCCTCTGATAATCATCCTTCTATTCTCTATGTCTATGGGCATTTTCTTTTTATTTTTAGATTCCCAAAATAATGAGAACATACAATATTTGTCTCCCTGTACCTGGCTTACTTCACTTAACAAAATAATCTCCAGTTCCATCCATGTTGTTGCAAATGACAGGATCTCATTCACTTTTGTGACTGAATATACTCTATTGTGTATAAGTACCGTATATTCTTTATTCATACATCTCTTGATGGACATTTAGGTGGTTTCCAAATCATTGCTATTGTGAACAGTGCAGCAACAAACATGGGAGTGCCTTTGATATACTGATTGCCTTTCTTTTGGTTATATATCCAGCAGTGGAAATACTGTATCATATGGTAGCTCTAGTTTTAGTTTTTTTGAGCAACCTTCAAACTGTTCTCCATAGTCACTGTGCCAATTTACATTTACACCAACAGTATGTGGGTGTTTCCGTATCCTTGCCAGCATTTGTTATTGCCTGTCTTGTCGATGTAAGCCATTTTAACTGAGGTGAGGAGAAATCTCATTGTAGTTTTGATTTGCATTTCTCTGAGGATCAGTGATGCTAAGCACCTTTTCATATGCCCATTTGCTACTCTTATTTCTTCTTTGGAGAAATGTCTGTTCAAATCTTTTGCCCATATTTTAATCAAATTATTATATTTTTTCCTATGGAGTTGTTTGAGCTTCTTATATATTCTTATTAGTCCCTAGTCACATGAGTAGCATGCAAATATTTACTCCCATTCTGTAGGTTGTCTTTTCACTTTGTTGATTGTGTCTTTTGCTGTGCAGAAGGTTTTTTTAACTTGATGTGATTCCATTTGTCCTTTTTTTTTTTAATTATTTCCTATGCTTCTGTAGTGTTTGTCAAGAAATTTTTGCCCCCATAAATGTCCTGGAGATTTTCCCCAATGTTTTCTTTCAGTAGTTTCATAGTTTGATGCCTTAGATGTAAGCGTTTGATTCATTTTGATTTGAATTTTGTGTAAGGCAAGAGATAGAGGTCTAGTTTCATTCTTCTGCATATGGGTATCCAGTTTTTCTAGCACCATTTATTTAAGAGACTGTTTTCCTCCAGTGTATGTTCTTAGAACCTTTGTAAAAAATGAGTTCACTTTAGGTGTATTTGTTTCTGGGTTCTCTACACTGTTCCATTGGTCTGTGTGTCTGGTTTTATGCCATTAACATGCTGCTTTGGTAACTATAGCTCTGTAGTATAATTTGAAGTCAGGTAATATGATTCCTCCAGTTTTGTTCTTTTTTCTCAAGATAGCTTTGGCTATTCGGGGCCTTTTGTGGTTTCATATACATTTCAGGATAGATTTTTCTGTTTCTGTAAAAAATGTCATTGATATTTTGATAGGGATTGCATTGAATCTGTAGTTTGCTTACAGTAGTATGGACATTTTAACAAGATTTATTCTTCCAATCCATGAACATGCAATATTTTCCATTTTTTGTCGTCCTCTTCAATTTCTTGCATTAGTGTTTATAGTTTAATTACAGAGATCTCTCACTTCTTTGGTTAATTCCAAGACATTTAATTTTGTTTGTAGTTATTGTAAATCAGATTAGTTTTTAAAACATTTCCTTTTCAGATTTTTTACTATTGGCATATAGAAATGCTACTGATTTTTGTATGTTAATTTTGTATCCTGCAACTACAATGAATTTGTTTATCAGGGAAGGAAAAAACACACCACAAATGTTTCTTCTCATTTACATTTAGGTCTCAGTAAAATAGTCTGCCATTCTGAAATTTGGTACTCTAAATACGTCCAGTGGGATTACTACTGGGTTTTGGTGTAGATTTCCTACTGTTGTACTGTTTTATTGTATCAATGACAGTATTTAAATATCTTAATTCCCTCTTCTAAGAAACTGAGCTGTGCTTTCAAAGGCTTTGATGAATATAACTGACCCTAGATCTAGCCCATGGTAATTTTGTTAAAAGTTTACCTTAAGAATGGACTACATTTTAGAGGGTCAGGCAAAATATATCAAGGGAAAATTGCAGAATTACAAGGAAGTATCATCTTGTGGAGTTTCGTACATACAATAAAAGTTATAAAAACACACTTTGACTAAGAGGAGAGAATAGCTTAATAGGCTGAACTTCTATGAAGATTTTGGTATCTTTCAGTGATAGAAAAAGAAGTTAGAAGCCAGGCATGGTGGCTCAGCCTGTAATCCCAGCACTTTGGGAGGCCAAGGAGGGCAGATCACGAGGTCAGGAGGTGGAGACCATCCTGGCTAACACGGTGAAACCCCGACTCTACTAAAAATACAAAAAATAATTAGCCGGGCATGGTGGCAGACACCTGTAGTCCCAGCTACTTGGGAGGCTGAGGCAGGAGAATGGCGTAAACCCGGGAGGCAGAGCTTGCAGTGAGCTGAGATCCGGCCACTGCACTCCAGCCTGGGCGGCAGAGCGAGACTCTGTCTCAAAAAAAAAAAAAAAAAAAAAAAAAATTCCAGTAAGGAAGACTTATTTGGGTCAATGTCACAATAATATCTGAGCTTGGTTTGGAAGGTTGGAAAATTTTTAATCTAGTAAAAGTCATATAGAAACATTTTTCTCATCAAAAATCAAAAAGATGGATAAATCAGTAAATTATTTATAGTGATAAATAGCCTAAGATGTGGGAGCAAACAATTGAATCAATTGTATCTTAACACATTAATGTGTTAAGAAACACATTAATATCATCTAAGACAGTAAAGTGTATATGTTTATATAGATGATAAAAGAGTTAATGACATGGTCCCTTAAATCAAGAAGATACGATTTTTATTCAGGAGACAAAATAAATAAAACTGGAACAAAACATAACACCAGACAGAATATGATCAAATATTAAACTCTATTGTCCAGTCAATACATGTTATAATAAATTCCTAAACATGCAAGTTTGAGGGCTAGAGTATTGAGGAGGTAAAACTCAAACTGACATTATTAAGATAGATATTTGCTTGATAAGAAAGGAAGGGGGAGAAGAAGAATGCTCTTCTCCATTTCACATCCCCCCACAATAGACACGCACACACACATACATACACAAATGGTCTTATATTTTGTTTTCATATTCTACAAAATTTGTATTAAGAGCATAGGGATAAATGAGAAACCAGACATATAAAAGATATTAATTTCTGATTCTCAAAGTAGCTTTTAGGACCTCTAAGTTCTTTGGGTAAGAAGAAAAGTGAGAGAAATGGAAGTCGGTGTGCTAACAAAGTTTAGTTGGTTTGTGACATAAGGCATAAAATACAACTTTACAACCTGGTTCATCAACACTGCAGGTACTGGATAAATTACTTACAAATATCCTTGCAGTTCTAATGGTAGAACTGTGGGTGTCTTCAACACAGGATTCTGTAATTACCTTTAAGACCAAGAGTACCTGTGAGTGACTGAACCAGTTTGGAGAAAATGCCTTCAAAATCTTAAACAACTACAAATTATTATTTCAAATATTTTGAAGACTCACACATATATGCAATTATGTATGCATATATTTATAATACAGTACTGAGTATATATACAACAATAATTATATATTCAGCAATAAATCCAAGTTTATCTATAACACACACCTACGTATGCATGTTATTTTCATTTTTGTATTTTTACACTTCAGAAATTTACCCATGAGCTGAATCAGAAGTGTCAAAGCATAGTAATAAAAGCTATTTACAAGCAGCCTAATTACCATCTCTATCTAGGCCCCGAAACTTAAATCAGATGTAACAAAGACACATCATTTAATCTGATTAACACTAGCATCTATCACCAGAGCTCTTCTATTAAAAATCTCTGTCAGGCCTGTGTTTACCATTGTCAATCAGACTACATTGTTTGAATGTCATTTTATTTTTATTTTTTATTTTATTTTATTTTTTTTTTTGAGACGGAGTCTCGCGCTGTGTCACCCAGGCTGGAGTGCAGTGGCGCGATCTCGGCTCACTGCAAGCTCCGCCTCCCAGGTTCTTTATTTTTATTTTTTAAAAAATTGTATACCATTTAACATGTTTTATTTCAACAGACTACTAGATCTTTTAATACTTCTTAAAACTCAAAATAAATTATAAAAAACTTTGTATTTCATGTCATATTATATAAGGAAATCAAATTTGAAAGAATAATTCATGTTGTTTTAAATTTTTACATTACTTATACATTTTAATAGCTAATCAACTCTTAAGCATACTTTTTTAAAGTTTTATTATTTTATTTTATTTTTCCTTAAGTTATTGGAGTACAGGTGGTATTTGGTTACATGAGTAAGTTCTTTAGTGGTGATTTGTGAGATTTTGGTGCGCCCATTACCCAAGTAGTACACGCTGCACCATATTTGTTGTCTTTTATCCCTCGCCACTTTCTCATTCTTTCCCCCAAGTCCCCAACATCCATTGTATCATTCTTATACCGTTGTGTCCTCATAGCTTAGCTCCCACACATCAGTCAAAGCATATGATGTTTGGATTTCCATTCCTGAGTTATTTCACTTAGAATAATAGTCTTCAATCTAATCCAGGTCATTGAACATGCTATTAATCCATTTCTTTTAATGGCTGAGTTGTATTCCATCATATATATATGATATAGATGATATAGATGATAAATATACAAAAAATACATATATATTATATATTATATACACAAATATATATAATATAAATATAAATATATATACATATAAATATATACATAACTTTTTTTATCCACTCATTGATTGATGGGCATTTGGGTTGGTTCCACGATTTTGCCATTGTGAAGTATGCTGCTATAAACATGTGTGTGCAAGTATCTTTTTCAAATAATGACTTCTTTTCTTCCAGGAGTTGGATTGCTGGATCAAATGGTAGTTCTATTTTTAGTTCCTTAAGGAATCTCCACACTATTTTCCATAGCAGCTGTGCTAGTTTACATTCCCACCAGCAGTGTAGAAGTGTTCCCTGATCGCCGCATCCACACCAACATCTACTGTTTTTTGATTTTTTGATTATGGCCATTCTTGCAGGAGTAAGGCTGTACTGCATTGTGGATTTGATTTGCATTTCCCTGATCATTAGTGATGTTGAGCCTTTTGTCATATATTTCTTGGCCATTTGTATATCTTCTTTTGAGAACTGTCTATTCATGTCCTTAGCCCACTTTTTGGTGGAATTGTTTTTTTCTTGTTAATTTGTTTGAATTTGTTGTTGATTCTGGGTATTAGTCCTTGGTCAGATGTATACATTGTGAAGATTTTCTCTCACTCTGTGGGTTGTCTGTTTATTCTGTTGGCTGTTCCTTTTGCCATGCAAAAGCTCTTTAGTTTAATTAGATCCCAGCTATTTATCTTCGTTTTTATTGCATTTGTTTTGGGGTTTTTGGGTCATGAAATCCTTGCTTAAGCCAATGTCTATAAGGGTTTTTCCAATGTTATCTTCTGGAATTTTTAGAGTTTTAGGTCTTAGTTTTAAGTCCTTAATCCATCTTGAGTTGACTTTTGTGTAAGGTGAGAGATGAGGATCCAGTTTCTTTCTCCTACATGTGGCTAGCTAATTGTCCCAGCACAATTTTTTGACAATGGTCTCCTTTCCCCACTTGATGTTATTGTTTGCTTTTCAAAGATCAGTTGGCTTTAGTATTTGGGTTTATTTCTGGGTTCTCTATTCTGTCCCATTCAACTATGTGCTTATTTTTATAGCAGTACCACAGTTTTGGTTACTATTGCCTTATAGTATAGTTTGAAATCAGGTAGTGTGATGTCTCCAGATTTATTCTTTTTGTTTAGTCTTGCTTTAGTTATGCGGATTCTTCTTGGTTCCATGTGATTTTTAGAATGGTTTTTTCTAATTCTGTGAAGAGTGATGGTGGTATTTTGATGGGGATTGCACTGAATTTGCAGATTGCTTTTGGTAGTATGGTCATTTTCACAATATTGATTCTACCCATCCATGAGCATGGGATGTGTTTCCACTTGTTTGTGTCTTCTATGATTTCTTTCAGCAGTATTTTGCAGTTTTGCTTGTAGAGGTCTTTCAACTCCTTGCTTAGGTATATTCCTAAGTTGTTTTTTTTTTTTTTTTTTTTTTTTTTGGCAGCAGGTGTAAAACGGGCTGAGTTATTGACTTGATTCTGTTTGGTTGCTGTTGGTATATAGAAGACCTACTGATTTGTGTACATTAATCTTGCATTCAGAAACTGCTGAATTATTTTATCAGTTTTAGGAGTTTTCTGGGGGAGTCATTAGGGTTTTCAAGATAAATGATCAGCAAACAGGGACAGTTTGACTTCCTCTTTACCAAATTGGATGCCCTTAATTTATTTCTCTTATCAGATTGCTCTGGCTAGAACCTCCAGGGCTATGTTGAAAAGGAGTGGTGAGAGTGGGCATCCTTGTCTTGTTCCCATTCTCAGAAGGAATGCTTTCGACTTTCCCTCATGCAGTATTATGTTGGCTGTGGGTTTGTCATAGAGGGCTTTAATTACATTAAGGTATGTCCCTTGTATGCCAATTTTGCTTAGAGTTTTAATCATAAAGCGATGCTGGATTTTGTCGAATGCTTTTTCTGCATCTATTGAGATGATCATGTGATTTTTAAGTCTCTTTATATGGTATATCACATTTATTGACTTACATACGTTAAACCATCCCTGCATCCCTGGTATGAAACTCACTTGATCATGGTGAATTATCCTTTCTCTATGTTGTTGGATTCGGTTAGCTGGTATTTTGTTAAGGATTTTAGCATCTATATTCATCAAGCATATCAATCTGTAGTTTTGTTTTTTGGTTGTGTCCTTTCCTGGTTTTGGTATTAGGGTGATGCTGGCTTCATATAATGAATTAGGGAGGGTTCCTTCTTTCTCTGTCTTGTGGAATAGTGTCAAAAGGATTGGTACCAATTCTTTTTTGAATGTCTGGTAGAATTCTGCTGTGAATCCATCTGGTCCTGAACTTTTTTTTGTTGGTAATTTTTAAATTACCATTTCAATCTCACTGCTAGTTATTGGTCTGTTCAGAGTATCTAATTTTTCCTGATTTAAGCTAGGAGGATTATAATTTTCCAGGAATTTATCTATCTCTTCTAGGTTTTCTAGTTTATGTGTGCAAAGGTATACATAGTAGCCTTGAATGATCTTTTGTACTTCAGTGGTGTCAGTTGTAATATTTCCTGTTTCATTTCTCAGTGAGGTTCTTTGGATTTTCTCTTTTCTTTTATTGGTTAATCTTGCTAATGGTTTATCAAATTTATTTATCTTTTCAAAGAATCAGCTTTGTGTTTATCTTTTGTACTTTTTTGTTTGTCTCAATTTCATTTAGTTCTGGTCTGATCTTGGTTATTTCCTTTCTTCTGCTGGGTTTGGGTTTGGTTTCCTCTTGTTTCTCTAGTTCCTTGAGGTGTGACCTTAGATTGTTTATTTGTGCTTTTTCAGACTTTTTGATGAAGGTGTTTGGGGTTATGAACTTTTCTTCTTAGCACCGCCTTAGCTGTATACCAGAGGTTTTGATAGGTTGTGTCATTATTGTCATTCAGTTCAAAAAATTTTTAAATTTTCATCTTGATTTGTTTTTTACCTAATGCTCATTCAGGAGCAAGTTATTTACTTTCCATGTATTTGCATGGTTTTGAAGGGATCTTTTGGAGTTGATTTCCAATTTTATTCCACTGTAGTCTGAGAGAGTGCTTGATAGAATTTCAATTTTCATAAATTTATTGAGTCACCTTTTATGGCCTATCATATGGTCTATCTGGGAGAAAGTTCCATGCACTGTTGAATTATCTCAATAGACACGGAGAAGGCTTTTGATAAAATTCAACAGTCCTTTATACCAAAAACTCTCAACAAACTAGGTATTGATGGACCATACCTCAAAATAATAAGAGCCATGTGTGACAAACCCACAGCCAACATCATACCGAATGAGCAGAAGCCAGAAACATTCCCATCGAAAACTGGCATGAGTCAAGGGTGCACTCTCTTATCAATCTTATTCAATGTAGTATTGGATGTGCTGGCCAGAGCAATTAGGCAAGAGAAAGAAATAAAGGCATTAAAATAGTAAAAGAAGAAGTAATCTATCCCGTTTGCAGATGACATAATCCAATTATCTAGAAAACCCTGTAGTCTCAGCCCAAAAGATTCTTAAGCTGATAAACAACTTCAGCAATCTTGGGATAAAATATTACTGTGCAAAAATCACTGTCATTCTTACACAACAACAACAGTCAAGACAAGAGCCAAAGCAAGAATGCACCCCCATTCACAACTGTGGCAAAAAAAAAAAAAGTACCAAGAAATACAGCTAACCAGAAAGGTCAAATATCTCTACAAGCAGAACTACAAACCACTGTTAAAAGAAATCAGAGATGACAAAAACAAATGGAAAAACAGTTCATGCTCATGGAGAGGAATAATCAATATAGAGAAAATGGCCATACTGCCCAAATCAATTTATAGATTCAATGCTTTTACTATTAAGCTATCATTGACATTCTTCAAATAACTAGAAAAAGACTATTTTAAAATTCACATGGAACAAAAAATCCAAATAACCAAGGCAATTCTAAGAAAAAGAAAAGAGCTGGAGGCATCATGGTACCCAACTTTAAACTATACTAGGAGGCTACAGTAACCAAAACAGCATAGTACTGGTATAATATCAGACTCATAGAACAACGGATCAGAATAGAGAACCCAGATATAAGAGGGCGCACCTACAGCTATCTGATCTTCGACAAACCTGACAGAAACAAGCAATGGGAAAATGATTCCCTATTCAATACATGGTTTTGAAATAACTGACTAGCCAAATGCAGAAGATTGAAAGCATGCCCCTTCCTTACACCATATACAAAAATTAACTCAAGATAAATTAAAAACTTAAACGTAAAACTCTGAACTATAAAAATCCTGGAAGACAACCGTGGCAACATCATTCAGGACAGAGGCATGGGCAAAGATTTCATGACAAAGACACCAAAAGAAATTGCAACACAAGCAAAAATTGACAAATGTGATATAATCAAGCTAAAGAGCTTTTGCACACAAAAAGAAAATATAAACAAACAACCTACAGAATGGGAGAAAATTTTCGCAAACTATGCCTCCAACCAAGGTCTAGTATTAAGCATCTATAAGGAACTTAAACAAATTTACAATAAAAAGCAAACAAACCCACTAAAAAGTAGGCAAAGGACATGAAAAAATACTCCTTAAAAGAAGACATTCATGTGGCCAACAAACATGAAGAAAAGCTCCACATCACTGATGATTAGAGAAATGCAAATCAAAACCACAATGAGATTCTCACACCAGTCAGAATAGCTATTATTAAAATGTCAAAAAAAAAAAAAAAAAAGAAAGAAAGAAAGAAAGAAAGAAACAGATGCTGGTGAAGTTGTGGAGAAAAATGAACACTTTTACACTGTTGGTGGGAGTGTTGAATTAGTTCAAACTTTGTGGAAGACAGCGTGGTGATTCCTCAAATATCTATCAAGACAGAAATACCATTTGACCCAGCAATCCCATCATTGAGTATACACCCAAAGGAATATAAATCTTTCAATTTTAAAGACACATGCGTATGTATGTTCATTGCAGCATTATTCACAATAGCAAAGACACAAAATTTACCTAAATGTCCATCAATAAAAGTCCTTACTTATCACAAATACTATTAAGTGTAAATTGACTAAACTCCCCAATTAAAACAAATGGAGAGGCTGAACAAATTTTTTAAAAAAACAAGACCCATCTATTGCCTACAAGAAACACACTTCACATATAAAAACACACGTAGACTGAAAATAAAGGGATGTAAAAAGATATTCCATGACAATGGAAACCATAAAAGAGAATGAGTAGATATACTTATATCAGTCCAAGTATATTTCAAGATAAAAACTATAAGAAGAGACAAAGAAAGTCACTATATAATGATAAGGGGGTCAATTCAGCAAGTGGATATTACAAGTGTAAATATAAATACACCCAACACTGGAGCACCAAGATATGTGAAGCAAATATTATTAGAAATAAAGAGATAGGCCCCAATACAATAATAGCTGGAAACTTCAACACGCCACTTCAGCATTGGGCAGATCTTCCAGACAGAAAATCAACAACAAAAACAAAAATTCAGACTTAACCTTCACTATAAAACAAATGGATCCAATATGTTTTTGCAGAACATTTTATCCAAGTGCCAGAGAATACACATTTTTTTTCCCTTGGCACATGGATCATTCTCAGGGACAGACCATATGTTATGTCAAAACACACATCTCAAAACAGTCCAAAAATTGAAATAATATCAAGCAACTTCTCTGAACACAATGGAATTAAACAAGAAATGAACAACAAAAGGAACTTTGGAGACTATAAAAATACATGGAAATTAAATAGTATGCTCCTGAATGATCAGTGGGTCAATGAAAAAATTAAGAAGAAAATTGAAAAATTTATTGAAACAAATGGTTTTATGGCCTATCATATGGTGTATCTTGGAGAAAGTTCCATTCACTGTTGAATAGAATATGTATTCTGCAGTTCTTGGATGAAATGTTCTGTATATATCTGTTAAGCCCATTTGTTCCAAGGTATAGTTTAAATCCATTGTTTGTTGTCTTTCTGTCTTGACGATCTGTCTAGTGCTGTCAGTGGAGTACTGAAGTCCCCCACTATTATTGTGTTGCTGTCTATTTCATTTCTTAGGTCTATTAATTGTTTTACAAATTTGGGAGCTCCAGTGTTTGGTGCGTATTTGGTCAGTATTGTAGTATTTTCCTATTGGACGAGGCCTTTTACCATTATATAATGTCCCTCTTTGTCTCTTTCAGCTGCTGTTGCTTTAAAATTTGTTTTGTCTGATACTGGAATAGCTACCCCTGCTTGCTTTTGGTGTCAATTTGCCTGAAATGCCTTTTCCCACCCCTTTACTTTAAGTTTATGTGAGTCCCTATGTGTTAGGTGAGTCTCCTGAAGGCAGCAGGTAGTTGGTTGGTGAGTTCTTATCCATTCTGCTATTGCATACCTTTTAAGTGGAGCATTTAGGCCATTTACAATCAATGTTAGTGTTGAAATATGAGGTACCATTGCACTCGTCATGCTCTTTGTTTTCTGTGTATTTTTTTTGTTTTTGCTTTTTAACTTGTATTTTTCTTTTATAGGTCCTGTGAGATCTGTGCTTTAAAGAAGTTCTGTTTTGAAGTGTTTCCAGGATTTGTTTCAAGATTTAGAGTATCTTGTAGCAGTTCTTGTAGTGGTGGCTTGATAATGGCAAATTCTCTCAGCATTTGTTCATCTGAAAATGACTGTATCTTTCCTTCATATATGATGCTTAGTTTTGCTAGATACAAAATTCTTGGCTAATAATTGTTTTGCTTGAGGAGGCTGAAGATAGGGCCCCAATCCCTTCTAGCTTGTAGGGTTTCTGCTGAGAATTCTGCTGTTAATCTGATAAGTTTTCCTTTATAGGTTACCTGGTGCTTCTGTCTCACAACTCTTAAGATTCTTTCCTTTGTCCTAACTTTGTATAACCTGATGACAATGTGCCTAGGCGAAGATCTTTTTGTGATTAATTTCTCAGGTGATCTTTATGCTTCGTGTATTTGCATGTCTAGGTCTCTAGCAAGGCCAAGGAAGTTTTCCTCAATTATTCCAACTATGTTTTCCAAGCTTTTAGAATTGTCTTCTTCCTCAGGTACACCGATTATCCTTATGTTTGGCTGTGTAACATAATCCCAGGTTTCTTGGAGGCTTTGTTCATATTTTCTTATTATTTTTCCTTGTCTTTGTTGGATTGAGTTAATTCAAAGACCTTGTCTTCGAACTCTGAATTTCTTTCTTCTACTTGTTCAATTCTATTGCTGAGACTTTCCAGAGAATTTCACATTTCTAAAAGTGTGTCCAAAGTTTCCTGAATTTTTTGTTTTTTCTTTAAGCTATCTATTTCCTTGAATATTTCTCCCTTCTCTTCTTGTATCATTTGTTGGATTTCCTTGCATTAGGCTTCGCCTTTCTTTGGTCCCTCCCTGATTAGCTTAGAAACTAACCTCCTGAATTCTTTTTCAGGTAAATCGGGGATTTCTTCTTGGTTTGGATCCATTGCTGGTGAACTAGTGTGATTTTTGGGGATGCTGATGAGCCTTGTTTTGTCATATTACCAGGGTTGGTTTCCTGGTTCCTTCTCATTTGGGTAGGCTCTGTCAGAGGGAAGATCGAGGGCTGAAGGCTGTTGTTCTTATTTTTTTGTACCACAGGATGTTCCCTTGATGTAGTACTTTCCCCCTTTTCCTGTGGATGTGGTTTCCTGTGAGCCAAAGTGCAGTGATTGTTGCCTCTCTTCTGGGTCTAACCATGCAGTGAGTGTACCCGGCTCCAGGCTGGTACTGGGGGTTGTCTGCACAGACTCCTGTGATGTGAATCATCTATGGGTCTCTCAGCCATGGATACCAGCGCCTGTTCTGGTGGAGGTGGTGGAGGGTGCAATGGACTCCATGGGGGTTCGTAGCTTTGGTGATTTAATGCTCTATTTTTGTGCTGGTTGGCCTCCTGCCAGGAGGTGGTGCTTTCCAGAAAGAATCAGCTGTAGTAGTGTGGAGAGGGACTGGGTGAGCAGGGCCCTAGAACTCCCAAGACTAGCTGCCCTTTGTCTTTCGTTACCAAAGTAGGTAGGGAAGGACCATCAGGTGGAGACGGGGCTAGGTGTGTCTGAGCTCAGACTCTCCTTGGGTGGGTCTTGCTGCGGCAGCTGTGGGGAATAGGTCACTGGAGTTGTGTACCTAGGAGGATTATGGCTGCCTCTGCTAAGTCATGTAAGCTGTCAGGGAAGTGGGGGAAAGCCAGCGGTCACAGGCCTCACCCAGCTCCCATACAAACTGAAGGGCTGGTCTCACTCCCACCATGCGCCCCATAACAACCCTGAGTCTGTTTCTAGGTTGAGGGTGAGTCGGGTTTGAAAACTTGCCAGAGGCTTCCTGCCTCCCAGCTGCAAAAGAAAAGGGTTTTAGTTCTTCTCCCACCTGTGAAGACTGCAAGTCAGAGTCATGCCCTCCCCCAGATTCTGGCCAGGAGGCTTCATGCCCCATTCAAATTGTTACAAAGTTCAGCTAGAGAAGTCCTTCTCCCTGTGGAGTTTTACCCCCTGCTCCTCTGGGCACCATCCTGATAGATCCCTGTGGTGCCAAGCAGTAATGGTCTGCTTGGGGATCCAGCAAGCTCCCAGGGCCTTTCTGCTGCTTCCTCTACCCCTGCATTCACTCTTCTTGGCTCTCTAACTCGACTCAGCTCCAGATAAAGTTGGGAACTTCTCTCACAAACAGACCTTCGGGTTCTCCAGTAGGGTGTGTGTTCAGAAGAGGGGCTTCTCCCTTTCCTACTTCCAGAGGTGGAGCACTCACAGTATTTGGGGTATCTCCCAGGTCCTGCAGGAGCAGTCCACTTCCTTCAGAGGGTCTGTGGGTCCTCTCAGGATTGCTGGTTTGTTCCTGCAGTCAATCTGGAGCTAAAATTCACAATGCAAGTTTCCGCATGATGCTTTGTCTGGAGCTCCAATTCCATCCTGCCTGCCATCCGCCATCGTGCCTGGTCTCCTCTGAATGTAATTTTAACTCTCTTTATATAAAATATCACAAACCAGACCTAATATTTCTCTCAAGACCTTTTCTCCATTCTAATATTTTCTTTATGGTTGGTGGCACTACAATTATTACAGTTCTATCAGTTTCATAAACTTTAAGTTATTTTGTATTTCTCCTTATTCTTAACTCCTTATGTATCTTTAGTAACAAGACTTTTATGTCATTAAACTTTAGATTCACTGGAATTTCATATCACTTTTTTTGGTTCTTTTCTTTCCTCTCAGATATTTTCTTTTCATTCAATCTTCTAGACTTGTCTCATTCTGACAGTCTATGGAACGCAAAGGTAAACAAGACTTGGTCAAAATTTCCTAAAAAGACTAACAGGAAAAAAACATGTGTGTATGAGTGAGTGTATGTGTGTGCCTGGAGATCTACTGAGTTTACTATCCTTCACTAATCAACTAGAAAATCTGAGCAAAAATATATGAACAATTGTCTTTCAACTTAAACAACAAGAAGCATAGGACAATGACCTCTCAGAGCAGTGAAATCCATGAGGTGAACCTTATGATTATTTGAAGGCTATTTCCAGGCTGCAGCACACAGAGTGTGATATGGTTTGGCTGTGTCCCCACACAAATCTCATTAAATTTCCATGTGTTGTGCGAGGAACCTAGTTGGAGGTAACTGAATCCTGGAGGCAGGTCTTTCCCATGTTGTTCACATGATACTGAATAAGTCTCATGAGATCTGATGGTTTTATAAGGGGAAGTTTCCCTGCACAAGCTTTCTCTTTGCCTGCTGCCATCCATGTAAGACATGACTTGCTCCTCCTTGCCTTCCACCACGATTGTGAGGTCTCCCCAACCATGTAGATGTATGTCCTTTAAACCTCTTTTTCTTTGTAATTTACCCAATCTTGGGTATGTCTTTATCAGCAGTGTTTAGATGGTCTAATACAGAGTGATAACCTTTACATAGCAAGGCAATTTCACTGGGTTGATTAGAAGGATATTAGGGTTAAGAGAAGTCAAGATAGCTAGAATTTTAGGAATAGAGTACTTGAGAAAAGGAAACTGCACAGAGAGAGAGAGAGAGAGCACTTTGAAGACCTCCAGACGGGTCTCTGTGAGTCTTTGCCTTCATACTGCTTTGTGAATGCATAAGAAAAAAACTACTTCAGTCCAGAGAAAGAATTGTTGTAAAGTATTAGACTGAACCATTCTCAGAGCTCACACATAAGCTGAGGACAATATATGTTCAAAATCTTCAGAATTAGAAGATCTTGCAATCAGGTAGCATCAAGTAGAGTCCTTGGAAGGGGAAAGTCTTAGTATGGGGGCTAAATGAGCTCTGGAATGAAAGATGGAAATAATCTGCTTTAACAAAGATAAGAAGCACACCTCAAAATGATTAAACTAAACTCAAGGACTTTGCATACCAGACCAAAGTTCACCATTATTTAAAGAAATATAACAAAATCCAGCACCCAGCAATGTAAAGTTCACAATATCTGTCACCCAATTGAAAGTTAAAAAGCAGGAAAAAAAAACCCAGAAAAGTCTGACCTATAACAAGGAGAAAAATCAATCAATATAAACAAACACAGAAATTATGGTGATTATAGAACTATTCAATAAGAATATTAAAACAGCTAATATAAATATGATCCAAGTATTCAAGAAGACAGAGAAAAATGTGAGTATCATGAGGATAAATATTAAAGCTTTTTAAAGACATGAATAGAATAAAAATATAATATTTGAAATGAAAAGTACACTGGATAGAATTAAAAGCAGATGAAACAGTAGAATAAAATATAAGTGAACTTGAAGACATAGCAATAGAAATGGTCTGAAACAAAGCACAAAGACAAAATGACTGGGAAAATAATGAACAAAGCATTAGTTACCTATGGAACAATATCAAGTAGCCTAACATACATATTAGAGTCCCAAACAGAGGAAAGACAGTGAAGGTCAAAGAAATACTTGAAGAAAAATGGACAGTATTTTCCCAAATTTGATGAAAAATATAAATCTAAAGAGATCAATGGCTCAATGAAACACAAATATAAAAACCATGAATAAAACCACATCATGACACAGAACTGTCAACCAGTAATACTATACACAGCTAGTGGTTCTTCAGAAATGAAGAAGAAATAAAGACGTTCACATAAAAACAAAACTCCTAGACCTGCCTTACAAAAAATGCTAAAGGGAGTTATTTGAATTGAAATGAAAGGACACTAAGTAACAGCATAAAAACATGAAAGCATAAAGCTCACTGATAAAGGGAAATATATAATCAAATTTGGTATATTTCAATATAATAATGGTGGTACAAAATCACCAGTACAAAAGCTAAAAAACGAAATTATTAAAAAGTCTAGTAAAACAATTTGTGAATGGATACATCCTATGGTTTGAATGATGGTGTCCTTCCCAAAATTTTTGTTGAAACTTTATCCCCAGTGCAACAGTATTAAGAGATATAGCCTTTGGTAGGTGCTACGGCCATGAGGGCTTTTCCCCTCACGAATGGGATTAACATTGTTGTAAAAGGGATCAAGATTGAAGAGAGAGTTCTCTTATTCTTCCACCTTCCTCCATGTGAGGATACCATGACAATGTATCATCTTAGAAGCAGAGAGTAGTCCTCACCACACACCAATACTAGTGCCTTAATCTTGGATTTCCCAGCCTCCAGAACTGTAAGAAATAAATTTCTGTTGTTTATATATTACTCAGTCTGTGGTATTTTGTAACAGCAGCAGAAAAAGACAAGACAATACATAATATGAAAAAGATGTAAAGTGTGATATTAATAGCATACTATGCAGAGAAGAGGGAAAAGTAAAAATGTACAGGATTTAAGTTAAGTTGTTGTCGGCTTAAAATAGAGTGTAACAACTATGAAATGTTGTATGTAAACCTCATGATAACCACAAAGGAAATACCTCTAGTAAATACACAAAAGACAGAGAAAAAAATCAAAGTATACCAATATAAAAATTATCAAACCACAAAGGAAGACAATGTACAAGAAAGAAAGGAATAAACTACCAAATCGTCAGAAAATAATTAACAAAATGGCAACAGTAAGTCCTCACTTATTAATAATTACTTCAAATGTAAGTTGATTTAAAAAATGAGACCCAACAGTATGCTGTCTACAAAAGACTCATTTTAGCTTTAAGAATACACATAGTCTCAGGGACATTAGACGAATATCCCTTATGAACATCGATGCAAAAATCCTCAATAAAATACTGGCAAACCAAATCCAGCAGCACATCAAAAAGCTTATCCACTACGAACAAGTGGGCTTCATCCCTGGGATGCAAGGCTGGTTCAACATACGCAAATCAATAAATGTAATCGATTATATAAACAGAACCAAAGACAAAAACCACATGATTATCTCAATAGATGCAGAAAAGGCCTTTGACAAAATTCAACAGCCCTTCATGCTAAAAACTCTCAATAAACTAGGTATTGATGGGATGTTTCTCAAAATAATAAGAGCTATTTATGACAAACCCACAGCCAATATCATAATGAACGGGCAAACACTGGAGGCATTCCCTTTGAAAACTGGCACAAGACAGGGAAGCCCTCTCTCACCATTCCTATTCAACATAGTGTTGGAAGTTCTGGTCAGGGCAATCAGGCAGGAGAAAGAAAGAAAGGGTATTCAGTTAGGAAAACAGGAAGTCAATTTGTCCCTGTTTTCACATGACATGATTATATATTTAGAAAAACCCATCATCTCAGTCCAAAATCTCCTTAAGCTGATAAGCAACTTCAGCAAAGTCTCAGGATACGAAATCAACGTGCAAAAATCACAAGCATTCCTATACACCAATAACAGACAAACAGAGCCAAATCACGAGTGAACTCCCACTCACAACTGCTTCAAAGAGAAGAAAATACCTAGGAATCTAACTTACAAGGGATGTGAAGAACCTCTTCAAGGAGAACTACAATACACTGCTCAGCGAAATAAAAGAGGACACAAACAAATGGAAGAACATTCCATGCTCACGGATAGGAAGAATCAACATCGAGAAAATGGCCATACTGCCCAAGGTAATTTATAGATTCAATGCCATTCCCATCAAGTTACCAATGACTTACTTCACAGAATTGGAAAAAAACAATTTAAAGTTCATACAGAACCAAAAATGAGCCCGCATTGTCAAGACAATCCTAAGCCAAAAGAACAAAGCTAGAGGCATCATGCTACCTGACTTCAAACTATACCACAAGGCTACAGTAAAAAAAACAGCATGGTACTGGTACCAAAACAGACATACAGACCAATGAAACAGAACAGAGCCTTCAGAAATAATACCACACATCTACAACCGTCTGACCTTTGACAAATCTGACAAAAACAAGAAACAGGGAAAGGATTCCCTATTTAATAAATGGTGCTGGGAAAACTGCCTAGCCATATGTAGAAAGCTGAAACTGGATCCCTTCCTTACAACTTATACAAAAATTAATTCAAGATGGATTAAAGACTCAAATATTAGACCTAAAACCATAAAAACCCTAGAAGAAAACGTAGGCAATACCATTCAGGACATAGGCATGGGCAAGGATTTCATGTCTAAAACACCAAAAGCAATGGCAACAAAAGCCAAAATTGACAAATGGGATCTAATTAAACTAAAGAGCTTCTGCACAGCAAAAGAGTGAACATCAGAGTGAACAGGCAACCTACAGGATGGAAGAAAATTTTTACAATCTTGCTATCTGACAAAGGGCTAATATCCATAATCTACAAAGAAGTTAAACAAATCTACAAGAAAAAATCAAACAATCCCATCAAAAAGTGGGTGAAGGATATGAACAGACACTTCTCAAAAGAAGACATTTATGCAGCCAACAGACACATGAAAAAATGCTCATCATCACTCGCCATCAGAGAAATGCAAATCAAAACCACAATGAGATACCATCTCACACCAGTTAGAATGGCAATCATGAAAAAGTCAGGAAACAACAGGTGCTGGAGAGGATGTGGAGAAACAGGAACACTTTTACACTGTTGGTGGGACTGTAAACTAGTTCAACCATTGTGGAAGACAGTGTGGCGATTCCTCAAGGATCTAGAACTAGAAATACCATTTGACCCAGCCATCCCATTACTGGGGATATGCCCAAAGGGTTATAAATCATTCTGCTATAAAGACACATGCACATGTATGTTTATTGCAGCACTATTCACAATAGCAAAGACTTGGAACCAACCCAAATGTCCATCAATGATAGACTGGATTAAGAAAATGTGGCACATATACACCATGGAATTCTATGTAGCCATAAAAAAGGATGAGTTCATGTCCTTTGTAGGGACATGGATGAAGCAGGAAATCATCATTCTGAGCAAACTACCACAAGGACAGAAAACCAAACACCACATGTTCTCACTCATAGGTGGGAATTGAACAATGAGAACACTTGGACACAGGGTGGGGAACATCACACACTGGGGCCTGTCGTGGGGTAGGGGGAGGGGGGAGGGATAGCATTAGGAGATATACCTAATGTAAATGATGAGTTAATAGATTCAGCACACCAACATGGCACAAGTATACATATGTAACAAACCTGCATGTTGTGCACATGTACCCTAGAACTTAAAGTATAATTTTTAAAAAGCAAGGAAAAAAAAGAATACACATAGTCTCCAAGTGAAGGGATAAAAAAAGATATTGCATGAAAATGAAACAGAGATAAGAGATGGCTACACTTATATCTGACAAAACAGACTTTCACTCAAAATCTATGAAAAAATACCAAAACATCACTATATAATGATAAAGTGGTCAGTTCACCAAGAGGATATAACAATTGTAAATATATTTCCATTCAACATTGGAGCACCTGAATATATAAAATAAATATTAAAGGTGACTACAGTACTCCACTTTCAGCAAATGATAGATTATCCACACAAAAAATCAATAAGCAATCAGTGGACATGAATAACACTACAGATGAAATGAAACTAATGAACTTAAAGAACATTCCATCCAACAGGAGCAGAAAACACATTCTTCTCAAGTGCACATAAAATATTCTACAGGATCAAATGTTAGGCTATAAAAAAGTCTTAACAAATTTAAGAAGATTGAAATTATTATATCAAGCATCTTTTCTGAATAACAGGAGAAATTTTGAAAAATTCACAAGTATGTGAAAATTATATAATACATCCCTGAACAACAAATTTTTCAGAGAAGAAATCAGAAAGGGAAATAAAAAATAATCTTGAGACAAATACAAAAATACAATACACTAAACCTTGCCAGATGCAGCAAAAGCAGTTCTAAGAGGGACTTTTTAGTGATAAATGCCTACATTAAGAAAAGAATTGTGGTATAACTCTACAATAAAACGCTATTCAGCAGTTAAAAGAGCTTGACTACTGACACATGCTATAACATAGATTAACCTCAATAGGACCATGGTGTGCGAAATAAGGCAGACACAAAAGCCTATATACTGTATAAATTCTCCTAAATTAAATTCTTTAAAAAATACATAGTGACAAAAAGTGGGTCTACAATTGTAAGGCACACAGCTTTAGGGAAGATATTGACTGCAAAGGAGCACAAGACAACTTTTGACATGATAGAAATGTGATGCAAAATCACTGTATATGATTGTAAGATTTTATGAAGCTATATACTTATAATTAATGTTATTATATGTGGTGGTACGTAATACAATAAATTTGAAATTCTGAAAATTAAAAAAAAAAACAAGTCAGGATGGAAAGAATGATACAGTAATATCTAACAGTTTTTTAAATTATCTCATCTATGCTAGATATCATGCCAGATATTCTAAGTATATTATTCTATTACATACCCACAATAGCCCTGCAAGAGAGAAGTAATACTATTTTATTTACAGGTAAAGATAAGAATTTATAGAAATTAAATAATTACACTAAGCCATACATTCCATAATCTTTAGAGCCAGAATTTGCACACAGATTTGTTTGCTACCAAAGATCATGCTATTCATATTTTACTAGTACATCTCTAAGTATAAATTAAGAACAATAATAAAGTATACTGTACTATAAAGTAAAACAAGAAAGAAAAATATCTAGTCAAACAAAATAAACCAAAAAAAAAAAAAAGGTTTAATAAAATGAATACATAAAATTATCAGAAAGCTCACCTTACATTTAGGCCCTTTTATCTATCACAATTAAGTCCAAAAGCAACTTACTTATTACCAAGATTTGTAAGATAAAATCTACACAAATGCATGAACTTGTCTTTATATGTGTTAGTATTTTGCAAAATGTAATATAGATTCTCAGTAAACACTGAAGATCGGTAATATTGCAACAATAAAAACTAAGGATATATATGAGGAAAAAATTCTGCCAGCAAATGAAGACATTTTCAAAATAAATTATGAATAAAACTAGCAAACACTTCAATTTCTTTTCTAATTATGTCCTTAGACAGGAAAATGAATTTTAAATGTAGGTGATTGAGAATAAATGAAATCTCTTACATAAACAACTATTAGCAAAAAGCTAAAGTCCTTGGAATATCTGAACTTGCATAACTGAACTATTCCTGTCTGAATACTCATTGGGTGGTGAGAAAATTGATTAACATAGTTATTCAACCATTTATACTCATTTGATAAGGCTCCAGAAGGGTATAAAATTAAAATGTGGTAGTCTTAAAACAGAATATCACTAAAAATAATGATGGGGGAATTGACAAGTTTCTTTAAGATTCCTCTGCTATTCTAATGTCCTCCCCTTTCCAATTTCATAGATTATGGGAGACAAAAAGAGAGTTTGCAGGATCATCAGAAGATACTAACCATGAATTGGAATGAAGAGAACAACAAAATACAGAAGTAGGGCTGAAAGACCTTGACTACAGATATCCAAAACAATCCAAGAGACCTACTTACAAAGGCATACCACAATGAGGATTTCTCTGGACATGTCCACATATAAAGAGGCACTTCCTCAATATGTGGAATTGAGTCCCAAGAGCAACAAGCACCTCATTACTTCTTAAGATTCTTGATAGCAGATTCACATTAGCTTCCCATGTGAATTGTATTGGTACAATAATGTATGTCAAACCAAGCTCTAATATATACCCTCTAGGGTCTTTTCAATTTTTGATTTTTTTTATTCCTCTCTTTCTTCCTCAACATATACACCCTCGGGAAACAAATTAGGTTATGAGTGTGTTTTTGAGCTAGATCTTTACAACAAAGAAATGGTTATTAACTTTTAATCAAAACCCAATAACTGTGAATGGCATCCCAGTAGCTATAAGGATAATTTGAGTTAGTATATTGATGGAATATAACTCAGTCATGCATTGCTTAACAATGAGGATACGTTCTGAGAAGTATGTCGTTAAGTGATTTCACTGTTGTGCAAATATCATAGAGTGTACTTACACAAAACTAGATGATACAACCTACTACACACCTAGGATATATGGTATAGCCTATTGCTCCTAGGCGACATACCTGTACAGCATGTGACTGTACTGAATAACAGAGGCAAATGTAACACAATAGTATTTGTGTGTCCAAACATATCTAAATATAGAAAAGGTATAGTAAAGATATGGTATAAAAGATAAAAACTGATACACCTGTATAAAGCACTTACCGGGATAGGAGCTTGCAGAATGAAAGTTGCTCCGGGTAAGTCAGTCAGTGAGTGGTGAGTGAATGTGAAGGGCTATGACATCACTGTACAGTACTGCAGAATTTATAAACTCTGTACACTTAGGCTACTAAATTTATTTAAAAATTAAGTGATTGTGCTATAGTGTTATGATAGCTACAACATAACTAGGCAGTAGGGCAGTAGAAATTCCCCAGCTCCATTATAATCTTAGGGGACTACTGTCCTATATGTGGCCCACTGACATTAAGGACTATATTTATAATCAAGATTTTGTTTAAAAATTAAGTATATTCAAGGAACACATATTCCCTCTCAACCAAAATCCAACAGAAATCCATCTTTAAAAACCTGAATCTATTGTATTTAAGGGGAAAAGTAAGTTCTGCTGCTGGAAGACAAAAGACAGTAACTGGAACCATAATTATAAAGCCCAGCCAGCTTTGCACCACAATTAGACCCCTGAGTCCCAAGAGATCTAGCTGAAGCATTCTAAATGTTTATCAAGATACAACTATGTTTGATGGATTTATGTCCTAGTAAATTCTAAATCTAACTAGATTTATCTAGGAATTAGATCTAAAACTAATAAAAGATAATGTTCCTTAGAGGATTAAGACAGTGTTTCTTTCCTCATGAATTTTGACAGTTTGGTCAAGTTAGCACTCACACTAAGATGTTCCAGGTTTACACCTCAGGAAAGGAGCAGTTGATTATTTTCCATAGAGCGGTCACATTAGGCCTCCTGGGAAAATGCAACATTTTACTAATATTCATAATGTAGTAGAAGATGTATTTTAATTTTAAACTATTCCTTGAGATGATTAGACAAAACTATTTTTAAGTTCACATTTGGGTAAAAAGACAAAAATAAGATAAAGAGCTTCATAAACTCTAAGATACTATATAGGTGAAAATTGTAGTCACTGTTTATTGTTTTTGACACGTTTACTGGTAAACGACCATATCTATGCAATCTTTTTCCCTACCTCCTCCTGAGAACAAAACAGGTTCCATATAGAATTTTAATACTTAAACACTGCAGTATGCTTTTATTGGATTGACTGTGTTTAACTATGTTAACTGCTCTATACCCTGAGGCACAAGCACCTAATTTATTTTAAAAATTACTTAAGTATAAGTAATAGGTAGGTAGTCACAATAATAAAAATCAAATAAGTAAATTTAATTAATCAACACACACTTTAAATTAAAATATATGGGCATGTTACTTATAAAAAAATTGTAACACAAATGATAAATCCTTGAGGTGGTGGTGGATACCCCATTTACCCTGATGTGATTATTACACATTGCATGCCAATATCAAAATATCTCATATACTCCATAAATATATACACCTACTATGTACCCCTAAAATTTAAAAATTTTAAAAAGGAAAGGATTTTATATTTCATGTGATTAATATTTAGATTCTATTCTTGAGTTCTGCATAGTGTAAGTAAGCTCATCTGTTAACGGTCAACTGTTCTATTACAGAAGATATCCCTGTTAGTGACTAATTATTGCACTGACCATATGTAGTAACTGGTTTAGCATTTCAAACACTTGGAAAAAAAGTTTGTTTTTTGTTATAGCACTCTCACAGGATGTAGTATTTCCCTCGTTCAGTCTAATTTTCAGGTTATTTCAAATTACAATTTTACAGAAGTATATCCTATGTCTGGGTTCAGAGACGGTCAGCCAATCATTTTGCAGTAATAGTTTCTTGGCATGATTTTTGGTCACAAAGGATATTTGTTTCATGTGACTTTAAATGAAATAAAACAACTTCAAGGTCTAGAGTGCAGGTTTCTTTCCATAATATAGCATGACACTGGTCTGATTCATGCTAAAGGAAGTTGGTGGCAGTACCTAGCAGGGACCAAAAGAAATATGTGCTGTAGGACAAACTTACCTATACATTAGTGCCACATAGTACTGCACACCTATATCACCACCACCCAGAAGGAATAACTGGAAACTCTGAGGGTGGAAACGGAAAAAGGGACAGAGAATTGTGTGTTAATATAGAACAATAACACAGAAAGTAGTAAGATTATACAGATAGTTGTTTTGGTCACCTTAGGTCACTTATAACGACCTCATATACATGTCTGTAGCTGTGTCAGAAGAAAAATAAGAATTGCACTACAGCCACGAAGAACAAAAAGCATAATTTTCTCTACTCAGTGCTTTTGAGTAGTGCTGTATCCCCAGGCTTCCCTGTTTTATTTATTTATTTATTTACTTATTTACTTATTTATTTACTTATTTATTTATTTATTGCAGGGCTGAATAAGTTTTTCCTAACAGCAGCAGATTTTTTCATGAACCACTAGATGCTAAATTGTGGGCAGCTTCTTATAACTACCCAGGTCATACAGGGCTAGCTGTGTGCTGGGTCAACAAGCAAGGTTGTGTTCAGCTCAGTGAGTGGCTACATGGTAGTGTCATAAATCAGGAGTTCTGGGGCATTCTGCTAGAGTCAATATGATCTCTTGCAACTGAGGTCTATTCCAATTCAGATACAGACTAAACTGTGATAAGTCACAGATCCCCAAAATATCACGAGGACTGTACAAACAATCTTTCATTTCTAACCTCATTTTCTGGTAGAGTTTTCTTTGAACTCTTTGCTCATTACTAAAGTAAGGGCTTTTAAACTGGAAAGTAGTCAATACTTTGGATCCTGGGGTGTACTTGCAAGACTGAGAGAATTCAGAATACATATTTTTAAATTTTTCAGAACATTTTCTACCCCAAGATCCTTTACTTAAAAGAAGGCAATCCCTCCAAAAATAAGCTACCCACTCATAGTATCCTTTCAGCTTATTCAAATGGTATAATTTTGAAATATTCAACAAATAAATGATGGCTACTATTTTTGAGTGTACTGTCACAGTTAGCTAGGACTGTGTCATCAACAAATCCCAGCCTCATCTCTTCTTCTAATTTTCCAAGTAGTACTTTGCTTTGGAAATTAAGATCAGAGTTAAAAGAGGTCTAGAAAGCAACACAGTTCACCCAACATTTGTATATGGGAACACCTTAAAGACATTTTTTGGTGTTTGGAAAGGCTAACACTTGGAAAACATTAAAACATTAGTAAGGGAGTGGTGGCATAAATTCATTACAAGCACACTTTACTCTTACTATGTTTCTACTGGATAGAGTCTTTGAAAAATATAAATATAGTTTTTTTATAAATACAAAACTCACTCTTCACACAGATTAGCAAGTACCATAGCTTTGATTCAGCAAGTTTTATATTTCAGTAGAGAGAAGCCATCACAGGTAAAGTTTCACCTGCCTGACAACACTAAGGAATCTTGCAAGATGACACAAAAGTATAATAGAAACTCTATCTTAATGCTTTCTGGCTTGAATGTGTATGCATTTTTCTTTCTCTATAAAGAATGTCATCTTACTTTTGTGCTGCTCCAAATGTGTCTTTGTAATTTCCTTATACACATGACAAAACTTATCATCATCTGTTGGGCCTAGAGGACACATCAACAACTGAAGAATATAAATATACTTATAAAAGTACATCAAAATATACATGTATAAGCATATTCATTGCAGTATTATTCATAATGACAAGCCATCTAAGTATTTATCAACAGTGGAATCATTAAATACATTATGATATGGATCTATGTCTTTGTTATGGTTTGGATCTATGTCTCACCAAATTTCATGTTGAATTGTAGTCCCCAGTATTAGAGGTGGGGCCTGGTGGTAGGTAGTTGGATCATGAGGGTGAACTTCTCATGAATGGTTTAGGACTATCCCTTTGGTGCTGTTTTTGTGAGATCAGTTTGTAAAGTAAAATGATAATCAGCTATTAAATACAAATATACTGATATAGAACAATTCTCAAGATAATTTTGATACCTTGTGCAATGTGAAGATCAGTATGTAAAATGCCATATATAGTTTTGTAAAAAGTTAAAAAATATTATATACACAAAATTTTCTCACCATATGTTTGTAATGCTTTAAAAAATAATTCTATCTGAACAGACTTTTCTCAAAAGAAAACATACAATTGGCCAAAAAAATATGAAAAAAATGCTCAACATCAGTAGTCATCAGGGAAAACGCAAATCAAAATCACAATGAGATATTTTACCCCAGTTAGAATGTCTATATCCAAAAAGATTTAAAAATAACAAATGCTGGGAAGGATGTAGAGGAGGAACCTCATATACTGTTGGCGGGAATGCGAATTAGCACAGGCAACATAGAAAACAGTAGAAAGAGTCTTCAAAAAATTAAAAATAGAACTACCATATAATCCAGCAATCCCATTACTGGGCATTTATCCAAAGGCAAAGAAAACGATGTATCAAAGAGATACCTATACCCCCATGTTTATTGCAGCACTATTCCCAATAACCAGAATATAGAATCAACCTGATTGTCTATCAATGGGTGAATGGATAAAGAAAATTTGGTATGTATACATAATGGAATACTACTCAGCCATAAATAGAATGAAATCCTGTCATTCACAGCAACCTGTATGAGCCCAGAGGACATTATATTAAGTGAAATAAGTAAGGCACAGTAAGATAAATAGCACCTGTTTTCACTCATATGTAGAAGCTAAAAAAAGTTGATCTCATAGAGTAGAATTATGGTTGCTAGAGGCTTGGAAAGAGAGAGGGAGGGAGAAAAGACAGAGATTGGTTAATGGATACAAAATTACTCTAAATAGGAGAAATAAATTCTAGCTTTGGATAACACTGTAGGGTGGCTAGGTCAACTATAATTTACTGTATTTTTTCAAAACCCTAGGAGAGACGATTTTGAATGATATATGCTTTAAAAAGTGATAAAGGGTTGGGGTAATTGTTAATTACCCTGATTTGATCATTACACATTGTATACATATATTGAAATATCACACCGTACCCCATAAATGTGTACAATTATGAATTATATATTAATCATGTGTCAATTAAAAATAAATAAATGACACTGTATTAAGATAAGCTATATGGGCAATTAAATTATAAAGTTTTTTTCTTTACAATTTTATATGTTAAAAATAACATTGATAATCGATATTTTAAAATACATTAACAGTCACTGAGGAGTCCCACTAGGCCAGAAATCCAGTGTACCAGATTATAGGGATTTCCGTTTAGGAAACTTGAATGTATCTGCAAGTCATAAACAGTTAAATACATTTCCTGGATTTTCTGAACAAGTCCCAGAAAGACTCCTTCAGCAGTCTCTAAAGGCTCCTGTTAGTGGGTAGAAAAGATGGTGCAGATCTCATCCTGACTCAGCACATGCTAAGAGCTAAACTGTCTGTCAAAAGGAATTCTTTATAGAATAAAATTTAAAAGCTTAGACTTAAAGTGTACACTAATGACCTGGTAATTGTCTTAATGACTTTTCAATGAAGTGTGAAATTCTCTGTTAACATGTCAACAGAGTGTGAAATATTTTACAAGCATGGCTTTATTATAAAACTGTGTACCTGCTGTGTAGTCTACTAGTAATCCTTGTTGCTTATCCAGTAAATATTTCTGGTTATATTCTGAGCACTTAGTCAATTAACATTTATATTGGCTGGTAATCTTTTTTCCATTTTTTCATTTGACTGTTTGTACTGTTTGTCTATTTGTTTAATCTGGGGACCAGAGAAGACTCCCTAGTTTTCTTTGATGACAAACATCTCACTTGAGTGATTTCAAGAGAAAAAACCGGTTTCAGGTACAGAAAGATTAAAATGCTTAACCAAGTTATCCAGTAATGATACTGAGATAATACATCAGACTTCCTGACCTCCATTCTTGCACACATATCATGACTTCATTCTACATATCATAGGATAAAGTAAAATTAATAAAACAAAAAATGCACATTTTATTTTTAAATTATGCAATTAAAACATGAAGAAAATTGAATAAATGATAAAATATTATTTGCTGCCACAGTGTGAGGATTTTGCATGATACTTCTTTGGTAAATGGAATTTTAGCAGAAGTGATAACATGCAAGTTGACAGAAGATCTTTTACATGCAATCACATTGTTTGATTTTCTCTCCCCTGCCCTCCACTATGAGACTAGCATGTCCAAGATAGGAGCTATTTTTCAGCTGGTGTTCTAGAAAGAGAAGACATAAGGAGCATAGGTTCAAACACTCATGGACTTGCAAAGGAGAAATAAATATTTTGTGCTGTAAGCCACTGAAATTTGGGGGTGTGGTTAACCCCAGAAAAAACTATTTGCTTATTATTGTTTTAGATGGTCAAAGTTTATTTAGTTTTATGCCTATGTTTATTATTCCCTTATAACTGTTTCTTTGATACTTGTCCTTCCTTCTCGGATCACTTTCCCTCATAAAGACAAGCCCATAGAAGTTCCCTTAGGGAAAAAGAGTTATTAGTAAACTTCAAATCTTATGTTTGTTGGAAAATACCTCTATTCTGCTACAATGTTTCAGAGATTCTTTTGCTTAGGTATAAAATTCTAAGTCGACAGTTATATATTGTCTTGACTCTTAACTCTTTAGATATTATTGCACTGCTTTCTGGCTTACAGTGCTGCTATCGAGAAGTCATCTGACAATCTTATTGCCCTAACTTTTTTTTTTTTTCCTCCCTGGCTTCTTCATTGTTTTCCTTAGTATCCTGAAGTTTCAGTATCAAATGTCAAATTGTGGATTTCTCTTCATTTATTCTTCTTGGAATCCATTAGCCTTTTTGAAACTTTGAAACTGAAGATTCACAGTTCTTATCAATTCTAAAAAATGATCAATTATTTTTCAAATATTGCCTCTCCCCAACTTATCTATTATCTTTTTCTGTTTCTCAAATTAGATGTGTACTGAATCTTCTCACTCTAGCATTTATGACCCTTAATCTCTCTTTCATATTTCCATCATTTTTTCTATCTACTGCATTGTCTCATGATTTTCATATCTAATCTGCAGCTTTTTATAGTTTCTGTGCCTAATCAGTGATTTAACTAGTTCATTGAATTTCTAATTTCATATGTACATATATACATGGGTGTATTTCTGGAGTCCTATCTCGTTCTTCAAATCTGCGTAGTCATTTTTCTAAAGTCACCTACTCCTTTGTTATACGCTTAATACTTCCTTTTATTTCTTTAAAAATAATAAGCGGATATGTTGTTTATTCTATATATGTTAACTTCAATAGACGCAGTTTTTCTAAATCTGCATGACATGATTTATTTTCATCAAGTTCTTTTTAAATTTATTTTTTATATTTATAGATTTACGGGGTACGAGTGCAGTTTTGTTACATGAATACACTGCACAGTAGTGAAGTCTGGGCCTTTAATATACCCATCACTTGAATAGTGAACATTGTACCCAATAGATAAATTTTCAACCCTCACACCCCTCCCTTGTTCCTATGTTTTGGAGTCTCTAATGTCCATTATTTTACTCTGTATTTTCACGTATACCCATTGTCTATCTCCCATGTATAAGTGAGAACATGCACATTTTAACCCAAATTATATTTCCAGAAATCAGAAGCTCCAGAGACAAATGCGTGCTCCACTGCTTCCTTTCCTCTCTAAAACTGTATTTTCTCATCTAGCCTTAACAGATTTCACTTACTTTCTGATCCATCAACCATGTATTTACAAATGAATTTTATCTACCTTCCATAAATTTTAGATGTTCTACACCAAGAATCTTCCCTGTGTATCTGATAGGCCATATTTAGAGAATAAAAAGACAATAACATTTGTCTTAATATTCAAAATTCCTATATTCCTGGGTTAAACCTCACTTAGGATATGTTTTTAAATATATTAATGGAGCTAGATTACTAATATTTTACTAAAAGGTCTGCATCTGTTTTCATAAACTAGATTGGTCTCATTTTGGCTTTTATCTGTAGGTTATAATAGTTTCATAAATGAGTCGTAAAAAGTTCCTTCTTTTTTTTTACATGCTTTAAAACCATGTTCAGAAGATAAGAATTAAATGTTCATTAAAACTTTGGTAGGCCTCGAGGGTTTTCTTTGGAGAGTTTCTGATGACTCTCTCATGGATTCACTCGGTTCCTATTTTTTCTTGATTTGGTTTCAAAATATTAAACATTCTATACATTTGTACATTTTGTGTATATTTTCAAATAAACTAGCAAAAACTTCCCATAGCATTATCCTCTTATTTTAAACATCTGTGATTTACTTATACCTATGTTTCTTAATTATTTTTATACCGCTCTTCAGTGACTTCTCTTTTTTCTTCATCAATATTTCAAAATGTCTATTTTACTACTATTTTCAAATATATACTTTTATTTTGCTCATCCTCTTTTTAATTTGTATTAATCACATTATAAATTCTTGCTCTGTCATCATTTTAGTCCTTTTTCTTTCAGTTTATTTTCATACTGTTTTTCTAACCTCTTGAATTGCATGATTAATTCTCTGATTTAAAACTTACTTTCTGTTGCATACACTTAAAGTTATCCACTCCCTTTTGAGTACAGTTTTAATTTCCACAAAGTTAGATGTCGAGTATTATTATTGTTTTAAAATTACATTTTTCTTATTCCTTATAGGATATTTCCTTTCACCCATGAATTATTTAGAAGTGTTTTCTTTTCAAATGAATAACAGTAAGCTGGTCATATTTTTATTTTTGATTTCAAATGTAAGTGCATTATGGTCAGAGAATACATTTGTTGTGCGTTGAGACTTGATATGGCCTAATATTTGGTCAATATTTATAAAAGTTCCATGTGTGTTTAAAAATAATGTATATTTCCTAATTGCTGGATATAGGATTATATGTATATGCATTAAATAAAACTCTTTAAAATGTGGTTAAGATTTGGTTGATTCAATGTTTTTAAAATACTTGATCATTCAATTAGAGAAGAACATTACAATATTTCGTGATGGTAATGGATTTGTCAACTTCTTCTTGTAGCTTTATCATAATTTTAAAAATATTTTCCATCCATTTGTTTTCAACCTTTCAACGGTTTTAAAGTTTAAGTGTGTCATTTATAAACAGTATATAACTGGATACTGTTTCTTTATCCACCTGATGATCTGTCTTATATCTGTATAAATGCATTTATACATATTCATTAATGACATATTTTGATTTATTTTTCCAACTTGATTTTGTAATTTTTATTTTTCATGCTATCCTTTTTATTGTTGTTTTCCTCCTTTATGCCTTCTATTGAATTGATCAAGCTTTGTTCAGGCCCTTTTTTCTCTTCCCTTAGTTTATAACCATTTAATAAGCTTCTGAATTTTTTGTGATTAATCTAAAATTTTTAACAGTCATATTTTACCTTAAATATTTAAAGCTAATGCACACCTTTAAGTTCCTCCAAAATAATAGATACCTTTTAGAACTATTTGATTCTATTAAGCACCCTTCTATCTTTAATCCATTCTAGTTTTTCTCTCCTTATGGAGCTATTAGGTATGTTATAATTTTCCCATCTATTTTCCATATCTCTTCAACTTCTTTCATATATTTCATATTTTCATGTCTCTGTGATGCACTGTGGGTCATTTTCTATTATCCACCTTCTGATTAAATAGTTTTCTATTTAGCTTTTTCTATTTTGCTTGTCCACTGAATCTCATTTTTTTAACATTCTATGTAGTATTTTATTTCAAATTTAACTATTATTTTTTCACAATGTTTTCTTCTTTCCATGTGGTTTCTTTTTAATTTTTTTTATTAACCTGCACTTAATTTATGTTTTTTCAGATGACCTATTATCTCATGTTCTGTGCTTATCCTCCTAATTTGTTGTGACTGCTGACTTTAACTGAAGATATGTTATTGCTCTGTGTGTATTGTCATTTTTTGTTTCCTTGTTTTGAGCTCATTTTCAGCAGGGATAATTTTTCTATAGAAAATTCATGGGAAATGAGTGTTGCTTCTTCTTCCATATGTCCTTGAGATATGTCTGACCTGAGATTTATCTCTACGTATTTTTTTTTAAATTTTGGTGACTCTCTAACTTTATGGAAACAGTACGTTCGCTCTTTAGTAGTGTATGTAGTTAGCATATGCAGATCATCCTTATAGTTTCAGTTTGTCAGTGTATAGTACATTTTTCCGCCAAGAGTCTAAGGTAAGGTAAGGCAAGTAATTTTGCACTCTCTCAGGAGCATTGGGAAAAACGTTTCTAGTTTCCCTGTCACTTACAGTACAACTCTTCAAAATTCAGTTTTATTCGGGAGTCTTAGGTCCAAGCGCTCACCTCATGGAGGATTAAGGCTTAATTTTCTGTCCATGCATGATATAAAAACCCAAGCCCTTAATGTTAGCACTTCTAAGCTTGACTAGCAACCCTCTTGTATGCTTCCTAAGTCAATGTCTTTCCTCTACCTTTGAATCTTCTAAGACACAAATACATTTATGTCTAACATTTCCTTTTTTTTTTTCAGGGGCAGAATATGACCCGGTTATATTTCCCTCTGTTGTTTCTCTATGCCTTTCAGTAAGACTCAACTTAACCTGCTTCTTAAATTGGTCCATTTTCTTTTCTAACATATACAGAACTGGTATTTTTTATTGAATTTAGGCGTTCTCTTTTCTGTTGTTTTCTATTTGATTTCTGGTACAAATATTTGTTTTAATAACATATTCATCTAGATTTCATTTTTCACATAGTGAAAGATATGAAATCAACAAAAGTTGGGCCTGTCAAATGCATCTACTCTTTAGACAAATCATGTCCACTTCCACCTTCTACACTTAAATAACAGTACTCAAGAGACGTTCTCCCATCAGATCAATGTCTAACCCAGGTCTGAACTTGAACTATCATTATCCTATTTCAATCCCCTTTAACATGTCTCATTTTTTATATACATTTCTTTTGAGTCCTAATTCATTAAATTTCTCAAGCTTCTTCTCTTGGAATACATGTTATAACTAAATTTTTACCTCAAACAAGTGTGCTGCCTTGAAACTCCACTAATGATTCTTTAATACTATTTTACACAGATCTTTCTACTTTTGTCTCATCAAAAATGTCCAGATTTTCTGTAATCACTTGGTGTAGCTGTCCTTAACTGTAAATTGCTTTCCCCAATTACTCTTCCCACCTTCCACCCAGATTCTTTATCTGCAACCTTTCAATAATCTCCTGGATTCTGGCCCCCTACTGGGGAATCACACCTGATTGTTGTCTGAAAACATTCATCTTTTCCTCTACTAGATTTTACTGGGATTTAGTCACTCTTTCTGGTCTGGTTAAAACTTGGGTACTTTCTACTTCAGAAATTTGCTGTGCAGAGAAGTTAGATATGAAGCAATCTTTATTTCCCTCTTATATCATTTTATTCTGGCCATTGAGAATTCAGTTTTCCTTTCACAAAAATAGGGTCTGTTATGCTATGAGCTTTATCTACCTTCTAAGTAAATCTTTTACTTATTTTTATTCTTCTATTGCCCTTATTCTGTTATTAAAATTCAAGCACACTTTTCAAATCACTCTAAATACTTCTTGATTTCCTAAACAACTCTAATTCCTATAGACACAATCCCAGGAATGAGCTTTATTAGTTTCCCTCATATATTTTTATTTTTAATCATTTCATTAACTTGTTTCTCTAGCTCAAACTATGATGGCATGTTTTCTTTTTAATTCACTTGTTGGTTTAGTAAAAAAACCTACCACTTTTCTTCAGGTAAAGTCTCAAGTTGTGTCTGTAATCTAAAGTCATAATTTAAATGTAAGAAAATAATACATCTAGACTCAACGTAAGACAATTTGATGGGAAGATAGCAATTGAGTTTTAGTGTGGGCCCAATATATGAATTCAAGGTTACCACTATCACACTTTCCTTCTTAACCCCACGTACAGAAAACAATTTGGAGAAGTCAGTGTAGGCACTCTAGCCTCCATGAGTTTGGTACTAGCACCTTAAAGTTAGAATAAAACACACTAGTCTTCTGAAATGCATATGCATTTAATATACTTGTTTGTAAAGAGCTGAGAAACAATGCAATAGAAGTCAATAATCTTTGTCTAAACAAATGATATCCAGAAAGACTCTCTTTTACTTTGAATTCTTGATTCAGCTGTTCTTTCTTACTAAGGCCTCTGCAATACTCATGCATCTGCTGAAGATCACATGAAGCCCCATACATGTGCTCCAGCCAATGTCTGCATACTTCAGAGTCAAATAGGCATAGACTGCAAAGCTCCCACCATTGCCATTTGACCAAGATCATCTGTAGTATACCATATCAGACTAAATCTCCCTGGCCTGCTTCTTGGTTGAGGCTTGTGGCTGGCCTCACATTGCTGCCAACACCTGACTTTGTGGAAATGCTTGATTTTCCTTAAGGTGGAAAAGACTCACTTTTCACTCAAGGCTGCTATTTTAATAAAAAGCATATCTTGCATCTGGATAAAGCTGCCTAAACTGTGGTGACTCATGGAATTCAACATGCATTTTTACTTAACAAATTATTCTTGGATTATTGGCTTAAATTCAGTCCATTTATTATATTACAGTTTCTGCTTAGCAGGAACCCAGGCATGGCTTGAGTGGGTCATCTGTCTCAGGGTGTCCCGCAAAAATGCAATCAAGATGCTGAATGAAGCTGTGGTCTCATCTGAAAGTTTAACTAAGGAAGCATCCATTTCCATGTTCACTCATATAGTCATTGGCATCATTCAGTTCTTTGTCAGCTGTTGGAATCAAGGCTTCAGTTACTTGCTGATTGTTAAATGAAAGTTTCCCTCAATTTCTTGCCATGTGGACCTCCCCAACATGGGAGCTTGCTTCTCAAAACATGCAAGACAACAACCAATAGGGAAAATGCTAGCAAAATGAAAGCCACATGCTTTTGTAACCTAATCACAGAAATGACGTCCTATCACTTTTTCTATATCTATAATTGCTAGGTGCAGCTCAAAATCACGCAATGAGGGAATACGCAAGGGTATGAATATTAGAAGGTAGGGATCATTAAAAAGGTGTCCCAATAAAAGCCATTACAAGCTGCCAAAGTAAAATGTCCAGTCGACACACTGAAGTTCAAAGCCAAAGTTGTCTACCTTGGTTATAAATATGTTATTTTGGTCGACAATTCTGTTGTCCCAAAATTTCTCTGGGATCTCAGTCTAACACACCAAAATTGGGGTTGAAGAAAGCTCTAGTTTGTATTTTTCTGTCCACAATCTGAACATGTGAAGAGAAATGATTGTAAGACAGATAGCACTCAAAATGTTACTTTTGTTACTATTACAGCTTATATTGAAAAATGTAGCTTATATCTGTCATCAAGTTGATTTCCTATTATTGAATTAGACAAGTTTCTCTACCCAGTCTTGGTGCTGTTACACTAGCATACATTTCCCTCACAGGAGCAGGCCCCTTTAGAATATTTGAAGGATGAGAGTAGAAAACCTGCTCTCTGTAGATATGTTCACTTCTAAGAAAATAATAGAGGAAATGCTAGGGATGTAAAGGCTCTGTTTATTCAAACTTAACAGTAAAATTCAGCTAATCTTCCTTTCCTGAAAAGGAGTAAGAAGTTTTCTTCACTATGAAGCTTTCTTCATTGTAACGGAAAGTTTAAGAAATAAAGTTTTTCCACTTCACAACAGTAGATAAAAGGAAGAATTATTTTACAACTTAGGCTTAAATTTTCTGTTAATTTGTGCCACACCTTTACATTCTGTGACTAAAGATAGAAAATGAAAAACTTTCTTAATCAAAGAAAAACAAAAGTTTTTTAAAAAAATCACTGGGACCTAGAACAATAGATTAAAAGTCAAGAAACACATGGTCTATTCCAACACCATGCACAAGTTAATACACTGCCAAAGTTTCAGATTCCTCAATATAAGGGTAGGTATGAACTCATTTATAGGGATACAAATGATTTACATTAGATAAGTGATTCTCAGTGGGGAAGAGGAGGCATTACTTTCTAGGTAGGGAAGTGACTTCTTTTTCCCATAATATGATAAATTGGATATCCTGAACAATCTTCCCTGTGAAAATAAACAGAAAACCAGAATAGACTTGCAGTCACTTATTTTAAAAATAATGCAAGATAAATGCCTTTCCACAATAAAACTCCAAGGTTTGATGACTTCCCTGACAAGTTCTATCAAATGATAAAGTACCAAATAATTATAATATCAGATAAGCTTTTCCACAACAGCAAAAAGAAGGAAAACTCCACAACCAATGTTATAACCTAGGTGGACCTGGATATCAAAGTAAAGACAGTTTGAAAAAGAAAAGGTAGAAGCCCATTTTACTTATTTATATAATGGGAAAATCTTAAAATATTAGCCAAACAAAACAATAATACAATTTTAAAAATGATACATTATGACCATGTTAGATTTATTCTCAGATCAAAAGATTGGGTGAATATTAGAAACTCTATTGATCAATATAGTAAGATGTAATATGTTTCATTACATTATAACATTTATGAAGAAAATAATATGAATATATCAACATGTGAATAAAACTGAAGAACATTCAACAGCTGTTCACAAAAAAATTAGGGTAGGAATAGAAAGAAACATTTTTAACTGATGAAAATATCTATAATAACTAAGCTTAGAACAAACTTAAGAGTGGAACATTATACTCTTAAATATCAGGATCAAAACAATAATTCCTAGTATTAATATTTCTATTCAGCATTTTACTGGAAGTCCTAGCAAGTGCACTAAACATTTTAAAACAAATTAGAGGAAGGGTGGGGCAAAAATGCAGAATAGAAAGCTCTACCAATCATTCCTTGGTAGGTAGATCAACTTCATATCACTGAAAGAGACACTGAAGTAGTGAGAAAAAGTCTTAAATTACTGGCTACACACTCCCCCATTATCCAGAAGTGGTGGCATGGTGCAGAGACCATTTCTGAATGCTAGAGGAGAGAGAACATACCAATTGTGAGGCACTGAACTCAGTGGAGACCTTGTTATAGCAGAAAGTAAAACTGGACCAAACTCAGCTGACACCCATTCCAAATTGAGTGCTTGCAAGTCTTGACATCACCGGCTAAAGTGCTTCAGGGCCTCATATAAACTTGATAGGCAGTCTATACCATGAGGGCTACAACACCTAAGGGAGTCCTAGTCTTGAAATGGACCCAGAGCCAGTGGGTTTGGGGGGTTTGTGTACTACTGAGACACTATCTGGGATGGCTAAGAGAGTGCTGCCATCACTCTTCCCCAAACCCCAGGATGCATAACTCATGACTCCAAGAGACACCTTCTTTCTGCTTGAGGAAAAGAGATGAAAGAGTGGGGAGAACTTTGTCTCGTATCTTGGATATCAGCTCAGCCACAACAGGATAGGGCACCCATCAGAGTCATGAGATTCCCTTTCCAGACTCTAGTCCCTGGATGATATTTCTAGACACACCCTAGGCCAAAAAAGAACCCACTGCCTTGGAAGGAAGAACTCAGTCCTGGCATAATTCATCACCTGCTAATCGAAGCGTCCTTGAGTCCTGAATAACCAGCAGTGATACCCAGGTACTATGTTGAGGGCCTTGGGTGAGCCTCTGAGTCTTGGTGGCTTCAGATGAGGCTCAGCGCATTTCCAGCTATAATGTCTACAGGGTAAGACTCCTTTCACTTGAAAAAAAGTTCAGGGAAAAGTAAAGAGGACTTTGTCTTGCACGTTAGGTACCAGCTCAGCCACATGGTGGTAGAGTACCAAACAGGCACTTGGGGTCCCCAGTTCTGGGACTTGGCTCTTGGATGGCATTTCTGGACATGCCCTCAGCCAGAAGGGAGCCCGTTTCCCTAAAAGATGAGACTCAGGCCTGGCAGCATTCACCACAAGTTGACTGAAGAGCCCTTGGGACATAAGGGGAGATTGGCAGTAGTCTTGCAGTACTCCCTGTGGGTGTAAGGTGGCAATGGCCATGGGGTAAGGATCCTCTGCCTTTGGAAAGGGGAAAGAGAAATAGGAAGGACTGTATCTTGTTGTTTGAGTGTCGATCAGCCACAATACAATAGAACACAGGTTAGATTTCTAAGGTTTATGACTTTAGACCCTGGTTTCTGGACAGTACCTCTTGACCATCCTAAGGCCTGGTGGAATTTGTTGCCCTGAAGGGAAGGACATAGGCCTGACTAGCTTTGCCACCTGCTAACTGTAGCGTCCCAGAAGTTTGAACAAACGAGCAGTAGCCAGGGAGTGATTATAGCAGGTCTCAGGTGAGACTCAGTGCTGTGCTGGTTTCAGGTCTGACCCAGCACAATCCTACAGGTGGTAGTCACAGAGGTGCTTGTGTCATCCCACTCATAACTCCAGGCAACTCGGTACAGGGAAAGAAACTTTGATTGTTTGGCAGAAAGTAAGGGAAGAGAACAAACATCTCTCCTGTGTAATCCAGAGAATTCTTCAAGAACTTGTTCAAGACTATCAAGGTGGTACATCTAAGAATCTGGAAGAACCACAGCATTACTGGACTTGGGGTCCCCACTAAAACAGAAACAGCTTAAATCACAAAACCTAAGTCCTTTTGAATATCTGGAAAGTGTTCCCAAGAAGAATGGGTGCAAACAAGCTCAAACTGAGAAGACAACAATAAATACCTAACTCTTTGATGCCCAGACACAGATGAATGTCTAAAAGGATAAAAATGATCCAGGAAAATATTTCCTCACCAAATGAATTAAATAAGGCATGAGGGACCAACCATGAAGAAACAGATATGTTGCTTTTCAGACAGAGAAAGCTATTCAAAATAGCTGGGTTGAGGAAACTCTAGGAAATTCAAGATAACACAGAGAAAGAATTCAGAATTCTATCAGATAAATTTAACAAATATATTGAAATAACTGCAAACAATCAAGCAACAATTCGGGACTGAAAAAAAAATGCAGTTAGCATACTGAAGAATAAATTCAGAATCTTTTAACAGCAGAACCAATCAACCAGAAGAAAGAATTAGTAAGCTTGAAGACAGGCAAATTGAAAATACACAGTCAGAGGAGACAAAAGAAAATAAGGAAAAACAATAAAGCACAACTATAGGATCTAAAAGAAAATAGGCTCAAAATAGCAAATCTAATAGTTACTAGCTTTAAAATGGAAGTAAAGGGAGACATAGGTGTCGAAAGTTTACTCAAAGGGATAATAACAGAGAACGTCCCAAACCTAGAGAAAGATATTAATACCCAAGTATATGAAGGTTATAGAACACCAAACAGATTTAACCCAAAGACTACTCCAAGGCATTTAATAATCAAACTCACGATGGTCAAGGATAAAGAAGGGATCCTAAAAGCAGCAAGATAAAATAAACGAATAACATACAATGGAGCTCCAATGTGTCTGGCAGCAAACATTTCAGTGAAAACCTTACAGCCCAGGAGACAGTGGCATGACATATTTAAAGTGCTGAAGTGATATGGTTTGGCAGTGTCCCTACCTAAATCTCAGTTTGAATTATAGTTCCCATAATCCCCACATGTCGTGGGAGGGACCCAGTGGGAGGTAATTTAATCATGGGGGAGGTTACCCCCATGCTGTTTCCATGACAGTGACTGAGTTCTCATGAGGTCTGATGGTTTTATAAGGGGCTATTTTTCCCTTTTGCTTGCCATTTTTGCTTGCTGCCACCATGCGAAGAAGGATGTGTTTGCTTCCCCTTCCACCATGATTGTAGGTTTCCTGAGGCCTCCCCAGTCATACTGAAATGTGAGTCAATTAAACCTCTTTTCTTTATAAATTACCCACTTTGCGGTATGTCTTTATTAGCAGTATGAGAATGAACTAAAAGAGTAAATTGGTGCCAAGAGTGAGATGCTGCTATAAGGATGCCCCAAAATGTGGAAGTGACTTTGGAACTGGGTAACAGGCAGAGATTGGAACAGTTTACAGGACACACAAAACAGACAGGAAAATGTGGGAAAGTCTGGAAGTTCCTAGAGACTTGTCCCAGCAGTAACCCATGGAACTTCCCTAACATCTGCCATACTTCTCCTCACATAACAAAAACCGAATGATTTGACCAAAATGATGACAGTGATTTGGACAATGAAGTCCATGCTGAGGTGGCCTCAGATAGAGATGAGGAACGTGTTGGAAACTGGAGTAAAGTCACTCTTGCTATGCAGAGACTGGCAGCATTTTGCCCCTGCCCTACAGATCTGTGGAACTTTTAGCTTGAGAGAGATGATTTAGAGTATCTGGCAGAAGAGATTTCTTAGTGACAAAGCATTCAAGAGGAAACAGAGCATAAAGGTTTGGAAAATTTGCAGCCTAATGATGCAATAGAAAAGGAAAATCCATTTTCTGGGGAGAAATTCAAAGCAGCTGCAGAAATTTGTATAAGTAACTAGGAGCCAAACGTTAATCACCAAGACAATGGGGAAAATGTCTCCAGGACATGTCAGAGACCTTCATGGCAGCCCCTCCCATCAGAGGTCTGGAGGCCTAGTAGAGAAAAATAGTTCCCTGGGCCAAACCCAGGGTCCCCCTGCTCTCTGCAGCCTTGAGACATGGTGCCCTGTGTCCCAGCCACTGCAGCTCCAGCCATGGCTAAAAGGGGCCAACATACAGCTTGGGCCATTTTGTCAGAGTGTACAAGTCCCAAGCCTTGGCAGCTTCCACATGGTGTTGAGCCTGCAGGTGCACAGAAGTCAAAAATCGAGGTTTGGAAACCTCTGCTTAGATTTCAGAGGATGTACGGAAACGACTGGATGTCCAGGTAGAAGTTTGCTAAAGGGGCAGAGCTCTCATGGAGAGTCACTGCTAGGGCAGTACAGAAAGGAAATGTGGGGTCAGAGCCCCCACACAGAGTTAACACTGGGGCATTGACTAGTGGAGCTGAGAGAAGAGGTCCACCGTCCTCCAGACCCCAGAATGGTAAATTCAGCAACAGCTTGTACCGTGTTCCTGGAAAAGCCACAGACACTCAAAGCCAGCCCATGAAAGCAGCCAGAAGGGGAGCTGTACCCTGCAATGCCACAGGGGTGGAGCTGTCCAAGGCCATGGGAGCCCACCTCTTGCATCAGTGTGACCTGGATGTGAGACATGGAGTCAAAGAAGATCATTTAAAAACTTTAGGACTTAATGACTGCTCTATTGAATTTCCAATTTGCATGGGGCCAGCTGGCCCTTTGTTTTAGCCAATTTCTCTGATTTGGAATGTGCATATTTACCCAATGCACGTACCCACACTGTATCTAGGAAGTGACTAATTTGCTTTTGATTTTACAGGCTCATAGGTGGAAGGGACTTGCCGTGTCTCAGATGAGACTTTGGACTTGGACTTCCAAGTTAATGACAGAATAAGTTAAGACTTTGGGGGACTGTTGGAAGGACATGATTGTGTTTTGAAATGTGAGGACATGAGATTTGGAAGGTACCAGGGGTGGAATCATATAGTTTGACCGTGTCTCTACCCAAATCTCATCTTGAATTGTAGTTTCCATAATCCCCATGTGTTGTGGGAGGGACCTAGTGAGGGGTAATTTAATCATTGGGTTGGTTTCCCTCACACCATTCTCATGATAGTAAGTGAGTTCTCACAAGAGCTGATGGTTTTATAAGGGGCTTTCCCCACTTTTGCTATCCGTTTCTCCTTGCAGCCACCATGTGAAGAAGGACATGCTTGTTTCTACTTCCACCATGATTGTATGTTTCATGATGCCTCCCCAGTCATGCTGAACTATGAGAGAATTAAACCTCTTTCCTTTGTAAATCACCCAGTCTTGGGTATGTCTTTATTAGCAGAATGAGAACAGACTAACACATGACGAAAACAAACTTTTACCCTAGAATGGTATAATAGTATATGTACTAAAAATATCCTTCACACATAAAGGAGAAATACTTTTCCAGGCAAATAAAAGCTGAGGGATTTCACTAATATTAGGCCCATCCTACAAGAAATGCTAAACGGAGTACTTCAACCAGAAAAAAGTACATTAATAAGCAATAAATAAATGATCACCTGAAGGTACAAAACTTACTGGTAATAGTAAGTACACAGAAAAACACAGACCATTATAACACTGTAACTGCAGTATGTAAACTACCTTTATCCTAAGAAGAAAGAATTAACAATAAACCAATAAAAAATAATAACTACAATAACTTTTCAAGACACTACAGTACACTAAGATATAAATAGAAACAATGCAAAGTAAAAAAGTGGGGGGACAAATTTAAGGCATAGAGTATTGGTTTTCTTTTTGTGTGTCTGTGTGTTTGTTTATGCAAACAGTGTTAAGTTGTTATCAGCTTAAAATAATTGGTTATAAAATAGCATTTGCAAGATACACAAAAATAAAAAGCAATAAACTAAATCATATAACCAGAGAAAAACACCTTTACTAAAGGAAGACAGGAAGGGAAGAAAGAAGGAAGAGAAGACCACAAAATGAGTAGAAAGAAAATGGCAGGAGTAAGTTCTTACTTGTCCATAATAACATTGAATGCCAATGGACTAAATTCTCCTATCAAAAGACATAGACTGGTTGAATGGATGAAACAAACAAGACCCATTTATGAAACAAACAAGACCCATTTATCTATTGCCTACAAGAAACACACTTCAAGTATAAAGACACACATAGACTGAAAACAAAGGGATGAAAATAGATATTCCATGCCAATGGAAACCAAAAAAGAACAGGAATAGCTATGTCTAATCTATATCAGACAAAATAGATATTAAGACAAAAACTATAAAAACAGACAGAGAAGGTCACTATATTTGATAAAGGGGTCAATTCAGCAAGAAGATATAGCAATTTTAAATATATATACACCCAACACTGGAGCACCGATATATAAAGCAAATATTACAGCCAAAGAAAGTGACAGATTCTAATACAATAATAACTAGAGATTTCAACACCCTGCTTTCAGCATAGAACAGCTCTTCTGGACAGAAAATTAACAAGGAAGCACAGGCCTTAATCTGCCCTGTAGACCAAATGGATCTAATAGATATTTACAGAAGATTTTATCCAATGGCTGCAGAATACACATTCTTTTTCTCAGCACATGAATCATTCTTAAGGATAGACCATATGTTATGTCTCAAAACAAGTCTTATGACATTCAAAAAAAATGAAATAATATATAGCATCTCCTGTGACCAAAATGGAGTAAAACTATAAAGCAATAATAAGATGAATTTTGAAAATTATACAAATACATGCAAAATAAACATTATGCTCCTAAATGACCAGCAGGTCAATGAGGAATTTAAGGAAGTAATTGAGAAATTTCTTGAAACAAATGATAGTGGAAACATGGCATACCAAAACCTATGGGATATAGCAAAAGTAGTATTATGAGGGAAGTTTATAGCTGTAAGTGTCTACATCTAAAAAGAGGAAATCTTCAAATAAGCAACCTAGTAATGCATCTTAAAGGACTAGAAAAGCAAAAGCAAACCAAACGCAAAATTAGTTGATGAAAAAATAATAAAGATAAAAAAATGAAATTGAAATGAAAAAAGTACAAAATATTAATGAAACAAAAGCTGACTTTTTGAAAAGTTAAACAAAATGAACAAACATTTATCTAGACTAAGAAAAAAGAGAGATAATCCAAATGAATAAAACCAGAGATGAAAAATGACCCATTACAACTGATATGGCAGAAATTCAAAGAATCATTACTGGCTACTATGAGCCAAATTGGAAAATCTAGGAGAAATGGACAAATTCTTTGAGACATATGACCTGCAAAGATTAAAATGGGAAGATATTCAAAACCCGAGCAGAGTAATAACACATAACAACATCAAAGCCAAAATAAAAATTTTCCCAGTAAAGAAAAATTAAAGACCAGATGACTTAATTGCTGAATTCTACCAAACATTTAAAGAAGAACTAATACCAATACTCAAAGTACTCTGAAATATATAGGAGAAAATACTTGCAAACTCATTCTATGAGGCCAGTATTAACCGAATACCAAAACATATATTTGAAAAACAGGGAAATATCCCTAATGAATATTGATGTTAAAATGCTCAACAAAATATTAGCAAACCAAAGTCATCAATACATTAGAAAGATCATTCAATTAATGCTGAAAAAGCACTTGATAAAATTCAACATACTTTCATGATTAAAAACCCTACAAAAATGCGGCTAGAAGAAACATCCCTCAACATAATAACAGCCATATAGGACACAACAGGTATCATACTGAATGGGAAAAAACTGAAATCCTTTCCTCTAAGGTCTGACAAATGACAAGGATGCCCATTTTCACCTCTGTTATTCAACATAGTATTGGAAAGCCTAGCTAGAGCCATCAAACAAGAAAAAAATAAAGTGCATCCAAATTGGAATTTAAGAGTCAGATTATCCTTTTTTACAGATGATATGATCTTACATTTGGAAAAACCTAAACACTCAACAAAATAAGTTGTAGAACTGATAAACAAATTCAGTAAAGTTATAAGATACAAAGTCAACATACAAAAATCAGTAGCATTCTATATGCCAATAGGAAACAACTTGAAAAAGAAATCAAACAAGTTATCCCATTTACAAGAGCCACAAATAAAGTTAAATACCTAGGAATTAACTTAGCCAAAAAACTGAAAAAATCACTATAATAAAAACTATAAACCACTGATGAAAGAAATTGAAAGGGACACAAAAAAATTAAAAGATATTGCATGTTCACAAACTGGAGGAACCAATATTGTTAAAATGTCCATCCTACCCAAAGCATTTTACAGAGTCAATGCAATTTCTATCAAAATAACAATGAAATTCTTTACAGAAATAGAAAAACCTATCCTGTAATTTATATGGAATTATAAAAGACCAAGAATAGCCAACGTTATGCTAAACAAAAGGAAAACTGGAAGAATTGCATTAGTTGACTTCAAATTACACTACAAATTTATAGTAACTAAAACAGCATGGTACTGGCATAAAATCAGACACATAGACCACTGGAACAGAATAGAGAACCTAGAAACAAATCCAAACACCTAGAGTGAACTCATTTTTGAAAAAGGTGCCAAGGCCATAAATATATACACCTACTATGTATCCACAAAAATTAAAATTAAAAAATTAACAAACATACACACGGGGAAAAGACAGTCTCTTTAATAAATGGTTGGTGCTAGGAAAACTGTATATCCATATGCAGAAGAAAGAAACTAGATCTCTACCCTTTGCCATATATACAAATCAAATCAAAATGGATTAAAGGTTTAAATCTAAGACCTCAAACTATAAAACTACTACAAGAAAACATTAGAGAAATTCTCTAGGACTTTGGAGTGGGCAAAGATTTATTGAATAATATTCTACAACAACAGGAAACCAAAGCAAACATGAACAAATGGGATCAAACCAAGTAAAAGAGCTTCTGCACAGCAGAAGAAACAATAAAAAAAATGAAGAGACAACCAACAGAATGGGAAAAAATATTCGCAATCTTCCCACCTGACAAGGGATTAATAACCAGAATCTTTAAGGAGCTCAAACAACTCTGTAGGAAAAAATCTAATAATTTGATCAAAAAATGGTCAAAAGATTTGAATAGACATTGCTCAAAAGAAGACATACAAATGGCAAATAGACATATGAAAAGTTGCTCAACATCATTAATCATCAGAGAAATGCAAATCAAAACTACAGTGAGATACCATCTCACCTAGTTAACATGGCTTATATCCAAATGAGAGGCAATAAGAAATGCTGGTAATGGTGTGGAGAAAAGGTAACCCTTGTAGACTGTTGGTGGGAATGTAAATTAGCACAACCACTATGAAGAATTTTAGAGGTTCCTCGAGAAACTAAAAATAGAGCTATGACACAATCCAGCAATTCCACTGCTGGGTATATACCCCCCAAAGAAGAAATCAGTATATCGAAGAGATATCTGCACTCCCATGTTTGTTGCAGCACTGTTAACAATAGCTAAGATTTGGAAACTAACTGTTTGTCCATCAACAGATGAATGGAAAAAGAAAATGTGGTACTTTTACACAGTGGAGTACTATTGAGCCATCAAAAAGAATGAAATTCATGAAAACATGAATGGAACTGGAGGTTATTATGTTAAATTAAATAAGCCAGGCACAGAAAGAAAAACATAACATGTGCCCACTTATTTGTGACATCTAAAAATCAAAACAATTTTATCCCTGGATATAGAGAGTAGAAGAATGGTTATCAGATTCTGCAAAGGGTAATGGGGGGTTGGGGGGCAGATTTAGGTGATTAATGTGTACCTTAAAAATCATTTAAATGAATAAGGCCTAGTATTTGATAGCACAACAGAGTGATTATAGTCAATAATAATTTAATTGTACATTTAAAAATAACTACATGAGTAGAATTAGGTTGTTCATAACACAAAGGATAAATGCTTGAGGGGATGGGTACTCTATTTTCCATGACATGATTATTACACATTGCACATGTGTATTAAAACCTCTTATGTACCCCAGAAATATACACACCTTTTATGTAATCCCCCCAAATTTTTAAATTTCAAAAACTTACATTATTTTAAAAATGTAAAAAGTTACATTATCATTTTAAAGTTACATTAAAAGTGTAGAGATTGGAAAGCAAGAAACAAAACTCTTATTATTTGCTTACATGAAAAACAGAAGAATATACAAATTATCACAATTAGTGAAATAATTCTCCTGTATTTTACATGTAAATCAATATGTACACTTATATTTTATATACCATCAACAGTTGGAAAATGTTATTTCTAAAGCTATAATTGCAATAATAACAAAAACAAAAACCACAGCAATAATAATGTACCTAGAAATAAATATAATAAAATAGATTTTAAATTTAAGTAAAATATTAACATTTGTTGAAATTTATTTCTAGCATTAATAAATTGAAATGCATACCAAATTCATATATAGAAATACTTGATATTATAAAAATGTAATTTCTCCCAAAATTGATCTATGGATTCAATATGATTTGCTCAGAAAACTTGAGTTGTTCTAAAATGTTTATGGAAGAATATAGGACACACAATAGCCAAGTCAATTTTAATAAAGCAAATACAAGTTGGCAATGCCCTATCAGATATTATTATAAATCTACAATAATTTAGGTGGTTAATTGATAATCCAGTATATAATTAGAAAGAGTACACTGTCCCAAAACATATGCATGCATATACACAAGCTTTAGGAGACAGCATTAGAGATCAGTGGAAAAATCATTTTTCAAGATTGAGTCAGCTCCCAGTCACATGAAGTCAATTTGGTGGGTCATAAAAAAATTAAAAAATATGCAAAAGGTTACCAATAGAGGAAACTAAATAAAATGTATTTGGAATCTCTCTGTATTATTTTTTAAAACTGTATTTGAATCTACAATTATCTTACCAAAAAAAAGAATTAAAAATAGAATATAAAACAACGTAGTTTATCACACATAAGTGATATTTAATTTAAAAATAAATTTGAGCCTATATATGTATAAATGAGAATTAGTGCCGGATTACAATGAGAAATGCATTACTTACTATAATATGAGCCATGGACAAAAACTTGGAAACGGCTAGACATGTAATAAGTTTTCTGAGACAAGTGTTAACATTGAAAAAATAATAAAAAATAGATTTTTACTTCACATCATACACAAAATTAATTCCAGATATGTTAAGAACTTAAATATAGAGGCAAAACGTTTTTGAATTTTAGAAGAAAATATACGAGAAATTTTAAACAGAAGCAAAAAAGCTACAAGCTATAAAAAAATTTAATTCAATTAAAATTTAAACTTTTCTTCTCAGAAGATATCAAAAAGGAAGGGATAAGACTGGAAAAAAATAATCTATTTATAAATTATATGATGAATAATTACAATCCAACATCTCTCTCTCTCCTGAAAATCAATAAAGATAAGCAACTAAACAGAAAATTGCAACAAAATATATAAACAGATTTTTTTTAAAGAATAAACACTAACAACATGGATGAATCTTATAGGATAAAGTTGTTTTTTTTTTTTTTTTTTTTTCCATTTCCAATTTTCATTTAAAGTTCAGGGGTATATGTGCAGGATGGGCATTTGTTACATAGGTAAACGTGCGTCCTGGTGATTTCCTGCACAGATGATCCCATCACCCAGGTATTAATCCCAGCAGCCACCCTCCAGAGTCTCTCCCTCCTCCCACCCGCTGCCCTCCAACAAGCCTCACTGTGTGTTGTTCCACCCCATGTGTCCATGTGTTCTCACCATTTAGCTCCCATTTATAAGTGAGAACATGTGGTATTTGGTTTTCTGTTCCTGTGTTAGTTTGCTATGGATAATGGCCTCCAACTCCATCCATGTCCCTGCAAAGAACAAGATCTCATTCCCTTTTATGATTACTTAGCATTCCATGATGTATATGTACCACATTTTCTTTATCCAGTTTATCAGTGATGGGCATTTTGGTTGATTCCATGTCTTTGCTATTGGGAATAATGCTGCAATGAATATACACATGCATGTGTCTTTATAATAGAACAATCTATATTCCCTTGGGTATATATCCAGCAATGGGATTGCTGGGTCAAATGGTATTTGTGCTTCTCCATCTTTAAGGAATCACCACACTGTCTTCCACAATGGTTGAACTAATTTAACACTCCCAGCAACAGTGTAAAACTAAATAATATATTGTTTAGGAATACACGCAAGTGTGACATTTTACATACAGAATCAAGGAAACTATAAACACAAAATTCAAAACAGTGATTTCTTTGGACTTGAAAGAGGGAAATGCAATTCAGTAGGAAGAGATAGGAGGCTTCAATTGTTTTTATAATTTCCTCTTTCTGAGTGAACAGTTTTTACTTTACAATTATTCTTTAAACTGTACATATATGGATAACATGGTATGTACATAGGTTATATATTTTATTAAAATGTTACAAATATATATAATGTATGAGATAAATGCATAGATTAGAAAGCTCCCCCAATTTGTCCCCCCATAATTAGTCATTAGGAGAGATAAAAATTTTAGTTTTAATAAATGGTGGACAAAACCTCACAAAATGCATATAAAAGGTAAAGTACTGTGCTGCTATAACTAGGGAGCTTTTTAATAGTCTTAAAACACAAGTAAAATATTGTTCATGACCCTGGGAAATGTGGGAGATGTTTTAGGTCAGACTCATGTTGGAATTGCTTTCTCCATCAAAACTCAGTAGGATAGAACTTTTCCCATATCTACAAGGCAACTGAGATATACATAAGGCAGAAAAAAAGATATGTAGCATTAAAAATAGTGAACACATCAGACAGCCATAAAATCACATCAAAGAAGCAGAAAAACTGTTCTGGTATTAGGGAGGTACATGCTACCTATGAATGCTTAATATCTCCTTGAGGAAAAAAAATAGAATAGAAAGCCCACTTTTATTCCTTAGAAATAGAATAGAAATTCTATTTCTACTTTTTAGAAATAGAATTAATAAACATGCAACATTTTTAAGGGAAAAGTCTGTGCAAATAAAAAAAGAGAGGCAGAATTATCTGTGCTTTATATTAATACTTTGTTATAATTAACAGGTTAGGCTAATAAATCTGGCAAGGAACTCAAAAGGAAAAGGACTGAAGTATATTCAAGGATTACAAATTCAAGATCTAAAATTGATCCATAACATAAACTTTTCTTGGCCTCACATGTCTAGAAGGTGCTCCAATCACTAATGAAGAGAAATAATTCTGTACAAAAAATAATATTATGTACTACTTGTAGATTTCCACACATATGTAATGATGTATGCATCTGAATATTCATTTTAACTTGAATTCAGTACATTATATAATGCTCTAACTTTATATTGTGGATTTCGTGATTTTTAATTTTTTTTCACTTTTTAAAAAAATACAGTGACTTTATTTCCACTATTTTATAGTCCTCAGTGTTGCAGCTTATAAGAATCCTCATCTATTTGTCTATTAATAATAGACAAAGAGCCAAATCATGGGTGAACTCCCATTCACAATTGCTACCAAAAGAATAAAATACCTAGGAATATAACTTACGAGGGATGTGAAGGGCCTCTTCAAGAAGAACTACAAACTAGTACTCAAGGAAATAAGAGAGGACACAAACAAATGGAAGAATATTCCATGCTCATGGATAGGAAGAATCAATATGGTGAAAACGGACATACTGCCCAAAGTAATTTATAGATTCAATCGTATACTGATCAAGCCACCACTGACTTTCCCACAGAATTAGAGAAAACTACTTTAAATTTCATATGGAACCAACAAAGAGCCCGTATAGCCAAGAAAATCTTAAGCAAAAAGAACAAAGCTGGAGGCATCACACTATGTGACTTCAAACTATACTACAAGGCTACAGTAACCAAAACAGCATGGTACTGGTACGAAAATAGATATATAGACCAATGGAACAGAACAGAGGCCTCAGAAATAATGCCACACATCTACAATCATCTGATCTTTGAAAAATCTGACAAAAACAAGCAATGGGGAAAGGATTTTCTATTTAATAAATAATGTTGAGAAAACTGGCGAGCCACATGCAGAAAAGTGAAAAAAGACCCCTTCCTTACACCTTATACAAAAAAAAAAATTAACTCAAGATGGATTAAAGACTTAAACGTAAGACCTAAAACCATAAAAACCCTAGAGGAAAACCTAGGCAATACTGTTCAGGACATAGGCATGGGCAAAGACTTCATGACTAAAACACCCAAAGCAATGGCGACAAAAGACAAGATTGACAAATGGGATCTAATTAAACTAAAGAGCTTTTGCACGGCAAAAGAAACAATCATCAGAGTGAATAGGAAAACTACAGAATGGGAGAAAATTTTTGCAATCTATCCATCTGACAAAGGGCTAATATCCAGAATCTACAAAGAACTTACACAAATTTACAAGAAAAAAAAAAACAACCCCATCAAAAAGTGGGAGAAGGATATGAACAGATACGTCTCAAAAAAAAGATATTTATGAAGCCAATAAACATATGGAAAAAAACCTCATCATCACTGGTCATTAAAGAAATGCAAATCAAAACCACAATGAGATGCCATTTCACGTGCCAGTTGGAATGGTGGTCATTAAAAAGTCAGGAAACAACAGATGCTGGAGGGGATGTGGAGAAATAGGAATGCTTTTACACTATTGGTGGGAGTGTAAATTAGTTCAACCATTGTGGAAGACAGTGTGGTGATTCCTCAATGATCTAGAGCCAGAAATACCATTTGACCCAGCAATGCCATTACTGGGTATATACCCAAATGATTATAAATCATTCTACTATAAAGACACATGCACACGTATGTTTATTGCAACACTGTGCACAATAGCAAAGACTAGGAATGAACCCAAATGCCCATCAATTATAGGCTGGATAAAGAAAATGTGGTACATATACAACATGGAATACTATGCAGTCATAAAAAAGGATGAGTTCCTGTCCTTTGCAGGGACATGGATGAAGCTGAAAACCATTATTCTCAGCAAACTAACACAGAAAGAGAAAACCAAACACCACATGTTCTCACTTATAAGTGGGACTTGAACAAAGAGAACACATGGAAACAGGGAAGGGAACATCACACACCAGGGCCTGTCAGGGGGTGGGGGTCTAGGGGAGGGGTTGCATTAGGAGAAATACCTAATGTAGATTATGGTTTGATGGGTGCAGCAAACCACCATTGCATGTTTATACCTATGTAACAAACCTGCACATTCTACAAATGTATCCCAGAACAAAAAATATGATAATAATAAAATAATTTTTTAAAAAAGAATCCTCATCTATAAACACAAAAATATTTCAAGAAAGTATGTTACAAAATAGTACATACAAGCAATAATTTGACAGAATCTTATTAATTCTAGTAATTCATACCCCCAAAAATGGATTTTAAAGTTCAAAAATAATATTTTGCCTTATTTAACATGTTACAACTTATCATTTAAAATATTATTATTTAGTTAAATATTTCATCAATGACACTGTATAAAGTATTACACAAAATATATTGTAGAAAATGTTTTGGTCTTTGATCTGAACAATAAATAAAAACATAGGCACTTCTACACAGAGACAGGGAAGCAATCACTAGTCAGAACAATAATCTTGTATAAGCAACATATGAAAATATGACAATGATAAATCCTGGCATTTTAAACTGACAAACACTTATGTGAAAGTCTGCAACTTCAATATTTTCACTCAAGTTCAAAAGTTACATGTTTTCCTGGCCCATACTGAAACTTCACGAACACAATATGGTTGCCAGGGGCATTTCAATCTTCAGTTGGCCCTTGAAGAATCATACACATTATTTTCAAATAGTAAAATGAAATAACAATTATGATACCACCTAGTAAATCAAATATATATAAGAAAAAATAAACTCTCTTTCTCATTGTTACCATGAGACCACAACAATATAAATTAAATGAGTGATTCTTATTTTGTAAAATTAACTAACATAAGAAACTACCATTGGGGTGGCAGAAAATTTCAAGAGAAGTCAATTTTTCTAGACAATTTTTAAAAATCAGCCAAATCTCAGAAGAATAAATAATTCAATTTCACAAAAACCTCCAAATCACAAATAACAAAGTCATCATAACCAATAGGTTTATAAAAACCTGAATTACAGATAAATCAATCTTTATTATGGGTACTAGGAGGTATTATTGGGTATTAGGTAGTATGACGTAGGAGGGCAAACCAAAAATAACAAAATGGTCAAATTACAGAAACACGATTTCATATGAAAAGAGGGGATAAATTAATAAATAATGACCACCAGCTGGTAGGAAGGATCAGAATCAATCATCCTACCATATCATCCATAAAAAAAATATATATTTTTGCTTTCCCTCTTCACATAAATATGAAATTGAAGGGTTTAGAGGCTCTCAAATGGATACTATTCATAAAGCAATTTTAATGATTTAACATAGAAATTATGGTAGGTGGGGGAGAGGCCAAGATGGCCCCCAGGAAAGAGCTGTGGTAGAAGGCTCCCACCAAGAAGAAAAAATGGTGAATAAATTTTGCACTGGCAACTGAGGTATCTAGTTTCTCTCATTGGGACAGACTAGTCAGTTGGCACAACCCATGGAGAGCAAGGAAAAGCAGGGTGAAACAATGGCCCAACTAGGAGTCACATGGGGCAAAGGGAGCTCCCACCCCCAGCCAAAAAGGTAGTGAGTGATTGTGTTAACTCGCCCTTGAAATCACGCTTTATCCATAGATCTGTGCAGCCTGCAGATCAGGAGACAACCCTTGTGAGCCCATGCCACCAGGGCCTTGAGTCCCAAGCACAGAGCCGTGCAGATTCTCTGCAGCCACTCAGCTGGAAACTGCCTACGACTACCAAGTTTCTGGAGGAAGGGGTGGCTATCATCATTGCAGATGCCTGCTATCTAACACAACTGAGCTCCTGGAGGGAGGGGTGGCAGCCATCACCTCAGCTCCAGTCTGCTGTTTTTCCTCTGCCAGTGCTGGGGAGACTGTGTGGTTTGGAACCAGGAGGAATTCCCCACAGTGCAGCACAGCAGCTATGGCTGATTGTGGCCAGACTGCCTCTTTATGCTGGACCTTGACTCATCCCTCCTCACTGGGTGGGGCCTTCTTTGGGAATCTCAGCAACTCTAGCCAGGGGTTTACAGACAGAACTCTAATCTCCTTGGGACAGAGCTCCTGGGGGGAGTGGTGGTCATGGTCTCCATGGATCAGTGGATTTAGTCTTTACCCCTGTTTGCACTGAAGAATCCAGACAGTCCAGATAAGTGGGATTCCCCCCAGTGCAGCGCATCCCCTCAGCAAAGGGGTAGCCAGAGTACTTCATTAAGTGGGCCCCTGATCCTGTGCCTCCTGACTGTGTCAGACCCCCAGCAGGGGTTGCCAGACACCTTACATAGGAGCATCCCTGCAGGCATCAGGTTGATGCCCCTCTGGGATGGAGCTCCCAGAGGAAGGAACAGGCAGCCATCTTTCTTGTTCTGCAGCCTCTACTAGTGATCCCTCCAGGTGTGGAAGGGACCCAGGCAAAATACAGTCTGGAGTGGACCCCCAGAAAACCACAGCAGCCCAACAGAAAAGGGGCCTGACTGTTAAAAGAAAGACAAATGAACAGAAAGCAACAACAGCAACAGCATCAAAAAAGAAGTCCCCACAAAAACTCCATCCAGAGGTCAGCAGCCTCAAAGATTGAAGCTACATAAATTCATGAAGATAAGAAAGAACCACTGAAAAAATGCTGAAAACTCAAAAAGAGTGCCTCTTCTCCTGCAAATGATTGCAACACCTCTCCAGCAAGGCTATAGAACTGGGCTGAGGCTGAGATAGATGAATTGACAGAACAGGCTTCAGAAGGTGGGTAATAACAAATTTTGCTGAGCTAAAAAAGCATGTTCTAATCCAATGCAAAGAAGCTAAAAACCATGATAAAACATTACAGGAGCTGTTACCCAGAATAACAAGTTTAGAGAGGAAAATAAATGACCTACTGAAGATGAAAAACACAACATGAGAACTTCACAATGCAACCACAAGTATGAATAACTGAATAGACCCACCAGAAGAAAGAATTTCAGAGCCAGGAGACTATCTCGCTGAAAGAAGACAGGCAGCAAGATTAGAAGATAAAGAATCAAAAGGAATAAACAAAACCTTCAAGAACTATGGGATTATGTAAAAACAAACAAACAAACAAAAAAACTTATGACTGACTGTGGGTACCTGAAAGAGACAGGGAGAATAGAACCAAGTTGGAAAACATATTTTAGGATATTATCCAGGAGAACTTCCTCAACCTAGCAAGACAGGCCAACATTCCAATTTTTCAGGAAATCCAGAGAATTCCAGTAAGATACTTCATAAAAAGATCAACCCTAAGGCACTTAATCATCAGATTCTCCAAAGTCAAAATGAAGAAAAACATGTTAAGGGCGGCCAGAAAGAAAGGCCAGGTCATGTACAAAAGGAAGCCCATCAGACTAACAGAAGACTTTTCAGCGGAAACCCTACAAGCCAGAAGAGTTTGGGGACCAAAATTCAACATTCTTAAAGAAAAGAATTTTCATCCCAGGATTTCATATTCACCCAAACTAAGCCTCTTAAGGGAAGGAGAAATAAGATCCTTTTCAGACAAGCAAATGCTGAGGAAATTTGTCACTCCTAGGCCTGCCTTGCTAGAGCTCCTCAAGAAAACACTAAATATGGAAAGGAAAAACCATTACCAGCCACTTCAGAAACAAACCGAAGTACAAAGACCAATGACAATCAAGTCTGGAAAAAAAAAAAACACTAGCATTATGATGACAGGATCAAATTCACACATAACAATAGTTACCTGAAATGTAAATTGGCTAAACATGCCAATTTAAAGACACAGAATGACAAGCTGGATAAAAAGTCAAAACCCATCGGTGTACTGTATTCAAGAGACCCATCTCACATGCAAAAACACACATAGGCTCAAAATAAAGGAATAGAGGAAAATTTATCAAGCAAATGAAAAGCAGGAAAATGCAGGGGTTGCAATCCTAGTTTCTGACAAAACAGACTTTAAACCAACAAAGATCAAAACAGACAAAGAAGAGCATTACATAACGGTAAAGGGTTCAATTCAACAAGAAGACTTAACCATCCTAAATATACATGCACCCAATATGGGAGCACTCAGATTCATAAAATAAGTTCTTAGAGACCTACTAAGAGACTTAGACTCCCACACAATAATAGTGGGAGACTTTAACACCCCACTGTCAATATTAGACAGATTATCGAGACAGAAAATTAACAAGGATATTCAGGACTTGGACTCAGCTCTGAATCAAGTGGACCTGATAGATATCTACAGAATTCTTCACTTAAAAACAACAGAATATACATTCTTCTCAGTGCCACATGGCATTTATTCTAAAATCAATCACATAATTGGAAGTAAACACTCCTCAGCAAATGCAAATGAACTGAAATCAAAACAGTTTCTCAGACCACAGTACGATCAAATTAGAACTCAAGATTAAGAAATTCACTCAAAAACACAAAACTACATGGAAATTTAACAACCCACTCCTGAATGACTGCTGGGCAAATAACAAAATTAAGGCACAAATCAAGTTCTTTGGAACCAATGAGCGCAAAGAGACAACGTGCCAGAATCTCTGACACTCACCTAAGGCAGCGTTAAGAGGGAAATTTATAGCACTAAATGCCCACATTAAAAAGCTAGAAAGATCTCAAATTGACACCTAATACCACAACAAAAAGAACTAGAGAGCCAAGAGCAAAAATCCCAAAGTTAGCAGAAGAATAGAAATCGCCAAGATCAGACCAGAACTGAAGGAGACAGAGAAAAAAAACAATGAACACAGGAGCTAGGTTTTTGGAAAAAAATAAAATAGACCACTAGCTAAACTAATAAAGAAGAAAAGAGAGAAGAATCAAATAGAAACAATAAAAAATGATAAAGGGTATATAATCACTGATGCCACAGAAATACAAACAACCATCAGAGAATACTATGAACGCCTCTATGCAAATAAACTAAAAAATCCAGAAGAAATAGATAAATTCCTGGACACATATACCCTCCCTAGATTGAACAAGGAAGAAGTTGAATCCCTGAATAGACCAATAACAAGTTCTAAAATTTAGGCAGTAATAAATAGCCTACCAACCAAAAAAATCCCAGAACTAGATGGATTTACAGCTGAATTCTACCAGAGGTACAAAGAAGAGCTGGTACCACTTCTTCTGAAACTATTCCAAACAAATGAAAAGGAACAGACTCCTCTCTAACTCATTTTATGAGGCCAGCATCATCCTGATACCAAAACCTATCAGAGATACAACAAAAAAAGAAAACTTCAGGCCAATATCCCTGATAAAATCAATGAAATAATCCTTAATAAAATACCAGCAGACCAAATCGAGCAGCACATCAAAAAGCTTATCCAACACAATCGAGTCAACTTCATCCCAAGGATACAAGGCTGGTTCAACATATGGAAATCAACCAACATAATTAAATATATAAACAGTACCAAAGACAAAAACCACATGACTATCTCAAGAGATGCAGAAAAAGCATTCAATAAAATTTAACATCCCTTCTTGTTAAAAACTCTCAATAAACTAGGTATTGATGGAATATACCTCAAAAGAATAAGAGCCATTTATGACATACAGCCAATATCATACTGAATGGGCAAAAGCTGGAAGCATTCCCCTTGAAAACCAGCACAAGACAGGGATGCCCTCTCTCACCACTCCTATTCAACATAGTATTGGAAATTCTGGCCAGGGTAATCAGGCAAGAGAAAGAAAGAAAGGACATTCAAATAGGAAGAGAGAAAGTCAAACTGTCTCTGTTTGCAGATGACATAATCCTATATCTAGAAAACCCCATTGTCTCAACCCAAATGGTTCTTAAGGTGATAAGAAACTTCAGCAAAGTCTCAGGATACAAAATCAATGTGCAAAATTCACAAGCGTTCCTATATGGCAATAATAGACAAACAGAGAACCAAATCATGAATGAACTCCCATTCACAATTGCTACAAAGAGAACAACACAACTAGAAATATGCTAACAAGGGAAGTGAAGGACCTCTTCAGTGAGAACTACAAACCACTGCTCAAGAAAATCAGAGATGACACAATGGAAAAACATTCCATGCTCATGGATAAAAAGAATCAATATTGTGAAAATGGTCATACTGCCCAAAGTAATTTATAGATTCAATGCTATTCCCATTAAACTATCATTGACATTCTTCACAGAATTAGAAAAACTACTTTAAAATTCATATGGAACCAAAGAAGAGCTCATATAGTCAAGACAGTCCTAAGCAAAAGAACAAAGCTGGAGGCATCACACCACCAGACTTGAAAATATACTACAAGGTTGCAGTAACCAAAACAGCATGGTACTGGTACAAAAACAGACACATAGACCAAAGAAATGGAATAGAGATCTGAGAAACAAGACCGCACATCTACAACCATCTGATCTTTGACAACGCTGACAAAAACAAGCAATGAAGAAAGAATTCCCACCATTAATAAATGGTGCTGGGAGAACTGGCTAGCCATATGCAGAAAATTGAAACTGGACCCCTTCCTTACACCTTATACAAAAATTAATTCAAGAGGGATTAAAGACTTAAATAACAAAAACCTTACAAAGCAAATCTAGGCAATACCATTCAGGACATAGGCACAGGCAAAGATTTCCTGATAAAAACATCAAAAGCAATTGCCACAAAAGCTAATATTGAAAAATAGGATCTAATTAAAGTAAAGAGCTTCTGCACACAAAAGAACCTATCAACAGAGTAAACAGACAACCTACACAATGGGAGAAAAATTTTGTAATATATCCATTTGACAAGGGGCTAATATCCAGAATCTGCAAGAAACTTAAACAAATTTACAAGACAAAAAACAAACAACTCATTAAAAAGTGGGCAAAGAACATGAACACACATTTCTCAGGAGAAGACATTCATGAGGCCAACAAGCATGAAAAAAAGCTCCACATCACTGATCATTACAGAAATGCAAATCAAAACCACAGTGAGATACCATCTCATGCCTGTCAGAATGATGATTATTAAAAAGTCAAGAAACAACAGATGCTCGTGAGGCTGAGGAGAAAGAGGAACACTTTTACACTACGGTAGGAAAGTAAATTAGTTCAACCATTGTGGAAGACAGTGGGGCAATTCCTCAAAGACCTAGAGGCAGAAATATCATTTGACCCAGCAATCCCATTACTGGGGATACACCCAAAGGAACACTACTCATTCTATTATAAAGATACATGCACATGTATGTTGATTTCAGCCCTATTCGCAATAGCAAAGACATGGAATCAACCCAAATGTCCATCAATGATAAAATGGATAAAGAAAATTTGGTACATATACACCATGGAATACTATGCCGCCATAAAAATGAATGAGATCATACCCTTTACAGGAACATGCATGGAGTTCAAAGCCATTATTCTCTGCAAACTAAGGCACGAACAGAAAACCAAACACCACATGTTCTCACTTGTAAGTGGGAGCTGAAGAATGAGAAAACATGGACACAGGGAGGGGAACAACACACACTGGGGCTTGTGGAGGGGGAAGGGGAAGAAGAGCATCAGGAAAAATAGCTAAGGAGTGCTAAGCTTAATATCTAGGTGATGGGTTGACAGGTGCAGCAAACCACCATGGCAAACGTTTACCTATGTAACAAACCTGCATGTCATGCACATGTATCCCAGAACTTAAAAAAAAAAAAAAACCTAAATTTAATTTTTAAAAAATATTGTAATGTGAGAACACAACATGGGAACTACTCAAAAGACACCTTTCTATGCAAAATTTAGTTTGGATATATTTTAGCATTTTAAATAAACATTTTGCAACCAAGACCAAATATCAATCATCTCTTTAGGTTTTCTACTATGTACTAACATCAGATCTATGTGGGAACAAATGTTTTCTTGTTTGTCTCCTTCATATCAAATGTCCTGAAGCCTTTGTGTTTCTCTGGAACAAGGCTAAGTTTCTGAAGGCACATTCCAGTATAAAAATCATCAATAGGTTAGAGATGGACCCAGTCATGATATGGTACAGCCTCAGAGCCAGGTGGCTGGACTAGAGGAATCCGCCCACCCCCTTGCATAGCGTGAGTAGAGGACAGAGTAAAGAACTTCTAGAATGTAGTATTTCAGCTTCGTATCCCCATGAGGTCCGGCATTGTGGATCACATCACCTATAAACAGATCTTTGGCTTTTTTCCTTGGATAAGCTATTCACGTAATTCAGTATGTGATGGGTGTTCACAAAAACATCATCTTTGTCTTTGAAAACAAACTAAGTGTCTTGGCAGGAAGTACTTACCCAGAGAGAAACAATACTTCTTTCAGAGACAAGTTGAAGAAAGTGCCTCTATAGCTCCGCATAAAAACGTCTTGGTGCTTCTCATTCTCAAATTTCAGCATATCAGAAAAGTCCAGGTGGTTGACCTCTGGGGGTATCTGGCCCAGCAAGAAAACTTACATCACCCTTTGGTTTCCCACATTGCTTTCTGTGACCCAGGAATCCGGAATCACTTGCCTTCTGGCAAAATGCGGAGCGAGGTACGTAATCACCATAAATAAGAAGTGCTTCTTTGCACATTTATCTGGCTGATCTATAAGCAGTGAATCATTGCGGCATCTCAAATACATCAGAAAGTCTTCAAATCTGTCTGGGAAATTGTTAAAATCTGTAACCACTGACGTGACCCTCAAGTCAGGTTCACTGTAATTCATATGACATATACTGGAAAACCGGTACACTTCCCCATCTGGTTGGCCAACGTACTCAGGATGGGATTGCATCACTTGTTCAGATTTTCTTGTTCTCTGTTCCAGTTTGCCTCCAGAGGTGTAGCAATCTTCCAAAACTTCTCTTTAGGTATTATTATTAACCCACCTTACATTTATTATTATTATTATTATTATTATTGGCTACTGCTTTTGGAGGCTTCCACAATCAAATAAACGAAGACATTTGCCATCATCAGGTTATCCAACAACTTTATTCTTCAACGTCCAACACTCATTTCTCATATCTTGTCCAAGACTAGTTCCAGCTCGGTGGGGTAGGGGCACGGGGCAGGGGCACGGGGCGGGGGTGGGAAATCACTGCCATACCCATTTTTCCCACGCTGCTCCATGCTGCTCAGCCCTGAGAAGGCCACAGCTCAGCCTCTATGGGCGGTCAGGCAGTGGGGACAGCTCTAGTTCACCTCGCCTTGCCTCCAGCACTCGCCACTGCAGCCGATGTGCCTCAGTCCGGGTTCCATCTTCAGCTCCTAGCACAGGTGTCACTGCCACCCTGGGGTGCCTCGCCCGGCCCCCTTACTTTTTCTTTTCTTTTTTTTTTTTTTTTTAACTGTTTAAAATAAAGTACTGGTTAACAACCCTACTAGGTACATTGGTACACGGAATAGACATTCTCTTCGAGAATGGGAACAACAACAACAATTCTTAGAAGTGATAACTTTATGCCACGAGACACAAAAATTCCCCCAAGAAAGGTCTCAATCAATAGCCTAATATTCCATCCTAAAAGCCTAGGAGAAGAAAAAACCCAGAGCAAGCACAAGGAACAAAATAATAAACATTAGCGTGTAAATAAATGGAACAGAGACTAAAAATAGATAAAATCAATGAAAACAAAGGTTATAGTTTTGAAAAGTTCAACAAAATTTACAAACATTTAGCTACACTGACCAAGAAAAAGAGAGAGAAGATTCAAATTACTAGAATCAGAAATAAAAGAGGGGACATGACTACCAACATTATGAAATAAAAAGCATTGGCTGGGCACAGTGGCTCACGCCTGTAATCCCAGCAATTTAGGAGGCCGAGGCAGGTGGATCACTCGAGGTCAAGAGTTCAAGACGCCTGACCAACATAGCAAAACTCCGTCTCTACTAAATATACAAAACTTAGCTGGGCGTGGTGGCACAGACCTGTAATCCCAGCTACTTGGGAGGCTGAGGCACAAGAATCGCTTGAACCCAGAAGTAGAAGTTGTAGTGAGCTGAGATTGCGCTACTGCCCTCCAGTCTGGGCAACAAAGCAAGACTCTGCCAGGAAAAATAAAATAAAATAAAGAAAAAGAAATAAAATACAATGAGCAATTGTATACCAACAAATCAATAAATTAGATAATTTATGTGAAATGGATACATTTTCCAGAAAGACACAAACATACAAAACGGACTCAAGAAGATATATATTTTTTAAATCCAAATAGAAATACAACAAATAAAGAGATCAAATCAGTAATGAAACAACTACCTAAAAAAAAAAAAAAATCCCATGCCAATATTTCACTTGTAATTTCTTCAAACATGTAAATGATTAACACCAATGCTTCTCAAACTTCTCCAAAGGGTAGAATAGGAAGAAACACTTTTCAATTCACTTTATCAGGCCAGTATTACCCAAATACCAAGACCAGACAAACATTATACACACACAAGCTAAATACTAATATCCCTTATGAATATAGATGCAAAAATCTTTGACAAAATATTAGCAAACCAAACCCAACACGTAAAAATAATTATACAAGACCGTACAATATAACCAAGTGAAATTTATCCCAGGAATTGAAAGCTGATAACATTTGTAGACCAATCAATATAACATACTGTTTCAGTCTGTGCTGCTATAACAAAATACCACAGGTTGCGTAACTTATAAAAAACAAAAAATATATATATTTTTTCATAGTTCTGAAGGCTGCCAGGTACAAAATCAAGGTGCCAGCATTTAGTATTTGATGAGGACTGCTGTCTGGTTCCAAGATGGTGCCTTGTTGCTGCATCCTTCAGAGGAAATGAATACTGTATCTTCTCATGGCAGAAGGGAGGGAAGGGACTGAAGGGCAGGAGAGTGTCTCCTTCAAACCTGAGTGTTTTATAAGGCTGCTAATCTTATCCATGAGGGTGGAGTCCTCATGACTTAATCACCTCCCATAAGCCTCACTAATTAATATTGCTACATTGGGAATAAAGTTTCAACATGAATTTCGGAGGAGACACCATCTTTCAAACCAGAGTGTGCACCGTGTTTATAGAATAAAAAGCAAAACCACACGATCATCTCACTAGATGCAGAAAAAGCATGTGACAAAATCCAGTGCCTTTACATGAAAAAAAAAAAAATTCAATGCACTAGGAACAGAAGAGGACATCCAGAACTTGATACAAGGAATCTATGGAAGTCCCACAGCTAACATACTTAATGATTAAAGACTGGAAGCGTTTGCCCTAAGATAAAGTATAAGATAAGGCCATCAATGGATGAATGAATAACGGAAATGTAGTATATGTACACAGTGGAATACTATTCTGCCATAAAAACAGGAAGGAAATTCTGCCATTTGCAAAAACATAGACGAACCTGAAAGACATTATGTTAACTGAAATAAGCCAGGCAGAGAAAGACAAATATGACATGATCTCATTCATATGTGGAAACTAAAAAAGTTGATTTTATAGAACTTGAGAGTAGAATGGTGGTTACCAGATAGGGAGAGTTGGGGGAGGAGGTTGAGGTGATGTCAGTCAAAGGATTAAAAATTATATTTAGATAGGAGGAATAAGTTCAAGAGATTAATTGTGCTACATGGTAACAATAGTCAATACAATATAACTCCAGCATTGGAAAAACGTTAAGAGAGTTAATGTTAAGTGTTCTCATCACAAAAATAACTTGTGAAGTAATTTCCACATTAATTAACTAGATTTAGTCATTCGAGAATGTATATATTCCTCAAAACATCACTCGCACATAATAAATACATGCATTTTTTTCTGTCATTTAAAAGAGAAAAAAAAAGAACAAGACAAGAATGTCCACTTTTACCACTGCTACTCAACATTGGACTGAAGGTTATAGCCAAGCAATTAGATTAAAAAATGAAATTAAAAGTATCCAATTGGAAAAGAAGTAAAACTATCTCTATTTACAAATGACATGATCTTATATATTGAAAATCCTAAGAAATCCATTAAAAATGTAAGCTAATAGGCAAGTTCAGCAAAGATTTTGTATACAAGATGAATATAAAAATTCAAATTTTTATCTATGCAGTAACAATGAGCAATCTGAAAATGAAATTAAGAAACAATTATACTTGTGATAGCATCAGAACAATAAAATACTTAGGAATGAGCTTAACAAAACCAGAACAAGATTTGTTTGCTTACAACCATAAAACATCATTGTGTGGATGATGGAACAAATATATACAACAAAGTAGGGTGGAAAAGATCGTAGTGCACAAAATAATACAAATGAGATAAAGAAGTTCCTTTAGTTACCTGTATGCCTGGGTCAGTCACCACCTAGCCCTGCTCTATTCTATTTCTTATCATTTCAATTTTCTATACTTCCATTCATACATTCACTTTTCTATTCATGTAACAAATGTTTCTTGAATGCCTACTATATACCAAACATTATTCTAAGCATCAGTTTTATATTGGTGAATAAAACAAAGGTCCTTACTCCTATGAAGATTACTTTCTAGTGGTGGAAGAGAGACAGAAAACAATAAGCATCATAAGTACATTACACAGGTGGTAGAAAGTAATAAGTGCTAACGAAAAAGAAGAAAAATTAAATGTAAAAGAAACTGGTAATGTGGGGTAAGGGCTAGGTAGATGGGTTGGTGAGTTAGATGACATTTAAATAAAGACTTAAAGGAGGTGAAGAAGTTGGTCCTGTAGATATGGGTGGGGGTGGAGATGGAGAGGTTTTCAGACAGATGTAACAGCCAGTACAAAGTCCTTAATGAAGGAATATGCCTAGAATACTCAAGGAGTACCAAGGATGAAAATGTGGGTGGAGTGAAATGACTTGAAATAAAGAGAACAAATAGTAGGAGATTAAGATACAGACATAACATAAGGGTCGTAAAGATTGTATAGGACCTTGTACTTATTGGTATGACTTTGTTATAAACTGTAAGTGAAATGCAAATCCATTGGAGAATGTTGATCAAAGGAGTAATGCAATATAACTTAACTTTTTAAAGAATGACAATTCATAATGTGTTAAGAATAGACTGTGGGTCAAGAATGAAAGCAGAGAGGTAAGTTAGATACTAGTGACAATAACACAAATGAGAAATTGTACCTTAGATTAGAGTTACAGCACTGGATATGGTGAGAAATGGACAAATTTAAATCAGTGCTATTTGCTGATGGATTAGATGTAGGGTATGAAGGAACACTTCCAAACTCATTTTGTGAGGCCAGCACAACCATGATACCAAAACCACACAAAGACAAAACAAGTTAAGAAAATTACAGATCAATAACCCTGATGAACATAGGTGCCAAAATCATCCACAAAACACTTGCAAATTAAAATCAATAGCACATTTAAATTATTACATACTATGACCAAGTGGGGTTTATCCCTGGGAAGCCAGGACGGTTTAAAATTTGCAAACTAATAAATGTGATACACCACATTAACAGAATTAATAAAAAGCATATTATCCTCTCAATCATTGCAGAAAAAGTATTTGAAAAAATTCAATACCCTTTGATGATAAAAAATGCTCTGGAACCTATTAATAGGTATAGGCACCTCAACATAATAAAGATCATATATGACAAGCCTACAGCTAACATAATACTCAATGTTAAAAATAAACTGAAAGGTTTTCCTCTAAGATCAAGAACAAGACAAGCTAGAATAGGCAAATCTACACACAGAAAGCAGATTAATTTTTGCCAGGGGCTGGGTTGGGGGACTGTAGGAAGATGGTGAGTGACTGATAACGAGTATGGGGATTTTAGGGGCAGTGTGATAAAAATGTAAAATTGATTGTGATGATGGTTACAGAACTCTGCGAATATATCAAAAACCACTGTATTGTACATTTTAAATGGGTGAATTTTGTGGTAATCACCTCACGCATGTTAGCACAACCAGTATCGCATTATCTAGAAAGAGAGAAAGAGAGAGAGGGAGGGAGGGAGGGAGGAGGGAGAGAGAGAGGGGGAGAGAGAGATAGAGAGAGAGAGAGAGAGAGAGAGAGAGAGAGAGAGAGGTATAGGAGAAAATGCAGAGAAATTCAAACTTTTTCACACTGTTGGTGGGAAAGTAAAATGCTGCTGCCACTATACAAAACAGTATGGAGCTTCCTCAAAATATTAAAAATATAATAATCAGATGATCCAACCATCCCACTTCTGAGTACATATCCAAAAGAACTGAAATGAAGATCTCAAACAGATATTTGCACTCCTGTGTTTATTGTAGCATTATTCACAACAGCCAAGATATGCAAAGAATCTAAATATTCATCAACAAATAAGTGAATAAGAAAATATGGTAAAGACACACAATGGAATACTATTCAGGCTTATAAAAGAAGGAAGTTCTGCCATTTGCAACAACATAGATGAATCTGGAGGAGATTATGCTAAGAGAAATAAGCCAGTCAGAGAAGGGCATATACTGCATGGTTCCACTCATGAGATATTTAAAATATTCAAACTCATAAAAGCAGAGTAGAATGGTGGATGTCAGGAGCTTGTGGGGAAGACAAAATGAGATTTTGCTCAATGAGCATAAAGTTTCTGTTATGCTGAATGAGTAAGTTCTAGAGATCTGCTGTATAACATAGCACCTATAGAAAACAACACAGTATTGCACACTTAAAATTTTGTTGAGTGTAGATCTCATATTTAGTGTTCTTACCACACTCATACACACAAAGGACACTAGAAAACTTTTGGAGGGGATGGATACATTTATTATTTTGATTGTGGTGATGGTATCATTGGTGTATGCATATGTCCAAACTCATGAAATTATATACATTAGACACATGCAGTTTTTTTTATATCAACTATACTTCAATAAATCTGCTTCTAAAAAGGGAGGAATCAAAGATTGCCTGCTATTTCTGGCCTGATAAGCTAGAAGGATGGATGTTCATGAAACTATCTATTGTATTATTTCAATAAATCTCCCTTTTACCTAAAATAAACCTTACTCTTCTTTGCCTATGTCACATGTTACAGGATGGACTATTTTAAGTTCCACCAATCTGGAAAATGAACAAGGGAGTGAAGACTCTTCCATCTAAGAATTCCTTGCATTTACCTCATTCGCAACAGATTCCTCACTTCTCTAACCTCCTGAATAGAATGGGGTTCACATCAATTTGATAATTTGAGAGATTCGCCATATCAACTAAGCAAAGAGTTTAAACGTGTTGGAGACCCAATTCCACCAAATCGAAAAGAATCACACATCTGTTTACATTGAGAAAGCCTCCTACTGCTGATGCTTCCGGAGACTTTTCCTTCAGAGGACATGGACCAAGAAAAGCAGTGGAACATAAGCAGTGTCCAAAATGTGCTGTGTCCCTTAGGCATTTACCAGCCTAAGTGAAATAGAAACAGCAAAAGAAAAATGCCTCTACATTTCAGAAAATTGTATTTCATTCCAGTGTAAGGGCCAGATTGTAGTCTCTTCCACTGCTTTATTTCAAAAGATCTAAATGATAAGACAGGAGTAGTTCTTTAATGTTTAACAAATGTCCATGTTTCAAGTCTAAGCATAATAACAAGCTCTCTCCAAAATGCAAAATTTATGTAATTATAACTTCTTTGGAAAGAATAATTAAGAAAATTCAAGACATTATATTAGCAACTCTTTCATAATAGGGGAAAAAGAAATATAAGGAAAAAAGGCAGAAATTATTGAACTTTTTTTTTTAAAAAAAGGACAAATGTAGAGGGTTTTCAAAGTAATGTTAACAATATTGCCCTTTATTTAACATAATGCATTGCTATTTCAAAAGGCATTTATGATTGTGCTATTATCTGAAAGAAGAAGAAACTGAGGCTCCAAGAAGTTACATGACTCTCCTGCTTGAGGTCATTCAACTAGATAGCTATCAAAAAATGACAAGAATCTAAGCCCTAAAAATTGTGCTTACAGTTTTTTGCTACTATATCAATGTTACCTTTCAATTTTAAAACTAAAACGAATGAGGAAAGCAGGTAGAAGAAGAGGGCTTTCTTTCTCCTTAATGGTATCAAAAGGAAATTATGTAGGTTTCAAGTTATTGCATGATTATACATAATAAAATTCAGTTACCTGTGGAGTTACTTATGATTGACAACCAATTCGTCAATTAATGAAAACAGAGGTAATATTCTAGCAAAGGAACATGGTTTCTAGAAAAGTCAATAGGTTACTGTAGCATCTTAGACTGGGAACAGAGGTGCGGAAATATCTAAACTGCAGACACTTTGGAAAACGGTACAATGTTCACAGGCCTGAAAATGGTATGGTAGTTTCAACTATCAGAATCAATCTGATCTGATGGCTCCTGCTAGTGATTGATAGCCACTGTAACTCTTCTCACAAAGTACCAGTTTTGGGGAGATGTAAAACACAATGCCTAGCATTGATTTAGCAGAAAAATATGCCTTTCTTTTGCTGAGCACAGCTATCTTAGGTACACTGCTGACACCAAAAGCAATTGCAAAGTCATCATGATAATTTGCATGAGTGCTTATCTTTAGAGATGTTTTGAGAACATCAGTGGGTGGGAAGTGACTTCATTTACCCTACACGATAACTAAGAGAAAGGGGGTTTTTAGGTATCTAAGATTTTCAAATATTGTATAGATATAAGAGACAGATACCAAATAAATATTTGAATTTGGGGGTTTCAATAAGTTCATGGAAAAGAGGAATTAAAAGGTAAAAATACAAACTATAAGCTTTATTTTTCAACATAAAGTTCATCAAGTTCAAGATACTTTTGTAAATAACACCAGCCATTTAGTTCATCTCTAAAAGCTGAGGGTCCTGGGAATCTAACCATGTTAATGTGATCTTATTTACATTATTAACTGAAGAAATATGGGTGCCTTTTATAGACTTTTAAAATATTTAATATTAGGAAACAAATGAAGTCAGAAGAAGACAAATTATGACTTTAAGGTGGATGCGTAATGACTTCCCATCAAAACTCTACCAAAATTGCCATTGCTGGATGAGAGAAATGAGCAGGATCATTGTACTGGTGGAAAAGGACTCTCTGGTGAAGCTTTCCTGGGCATTTTTCTGCTAAAGCTTTAAATAACTTTCTCAAAATACTCTCATAATAAGCAGATGTTATTATTTGACCAGCCACAATGTCAACAAGCAAAATGACTTGACCATACCCAAAAAACTGTTGCTACAACCTTTGCTCTTCACGGTCCACTTTTGATTTGAGTGAATCACTTCCACCTCTTGGTAGCCATGGCTTTAATTAGGCTTCATTGTCAGGATCATACTGGTAAAGCCATGTTTCATCTCCTGTTACAATTCTTTGAAGAAATGCTTCAGGATTTTGATCTTACTTGTTTAAAATGTCTATTTGAGGCTCTGCTCTTCTCCTCAGCTATGCTGGGTGCAACAGTTTTGGCACCCATCAAGCAGAAAGTTTGTTCAACTTTAATTTTTCACTCAGAATTGTGAGAGCTGAATCATGTGAGATGTCTGTGGCACTGGCTATTGTTTCTGCTATTAGTTGTTGATTCTCTTCAATTAGGGCATGTGCAAGATGAGTGTTTTCCTCACAAAATTTGTAAAGTTAGTTGGCAAATTTATGTGGATGGTCTGCTGCTGCAGGCTTCCTGGTCAACATTACACTGTTCCTTCCTAATATGAGTTATCTATTTGTAAACTGCTGATTTCTTTGGGAGATTGTCTCCATAAACTTTTCATAAAGCATCAATACTTTTGCCACTCTTCCACCCAACTTTCACCATAAATTTCATGTTTGCTCTTGCTTCAATTTTAGTAGAATTCATGTTACTCTAATACGGTCTCTTTTCAAATTGCATTATCCTTCTTAATGCCTCAAACTAGGTACTATTCAAAAATATTCTAACTAGTCAGTACAAGTTAATTTTTGTGCATAAATATTTTAAAATCCAAGCATAGTTTTTTTCTATAATACGCATTTTCCATGAAGTTTTTGAACACCCCTTGTATCACAGTAGACTTTCACTGCATTAGTTTCGGCAGGCTCTCCTTTATAAAAAAACAATACAACTGAGTCTATCAGTAAAGCAGATTTTTTTTTCAATTAAAAGAGAGACAGTTCCCTCATCCATCCACATTGCCTCCCAGATCCCCCTTAAAATTATAATACATATTTTTTACAGAGTTGGCTGAGATTACAGGTATAGTCTACGGCCAGGGAACAAAATAGGGCTAATTGCACTGTGAAGGGAGCAAACACTTGGCATCAGCTTTACTAATGATGTATCAATAGGGTTATGTGTCCACACTTAAGATAAAGCATAAGTTCAAACTCATCAAGGATATCATTTAACTATAAGGAGAATAGATTCCTACCAGCTGTTGATACTTTCTGTTTCAAATGCCTAAAAAAATTTTTTTGACGACTTTTTGCTAAATTCTTTGTGATACCTCCTCCAAAAAGAAAATGATGTCAGTTAGAAGTAAGATTCTAAGTTGACCAATGTAGGACTTTCTGATCTTTTAAAAAAATAAGAAAGACTTTTGAGAGTTTAGAATCCTAGAAAAGTTTATGGAAAATTATTCTGAATTCCCTTCTGAGATAATGTGAGCATGTCTTGGTTTAAGGCAATGTTTTTGACAAAATTTCCTTTCAAGATCCATTCCAGTACTATAAATCCATCATTCTACTTGACATAATATCAATATTCTATACAATGGGGTTATGGTTTTGACTCTACAAACTCTCATCAAAGTGACAACAAGCATGGCTTTTGAAAAATGAAATGTTTTTAATGCAAAACATTTGATTTGGACAAAGTAAATTATATATATTCCCATATTAGCCCATCTGCTTCATATGCAGAAAAATTCTATTCCTTGACCACTGGCAATTCCTAGAAAAGGAGACACTTGAAGAAATCAAGAAGGTCACAAAGCTATAAGAAATGTAAGAAAATGTACTTCTAGGTCACAGTAAGCCTTGGGGTTTACTGCTCCAGACAGGTAGCTGGGTGTAGAAACGTGAAGTTCTACATACATGAGCAAAAGTAAGACTGTCAGATAGCATTAGAATTAAGTGAAAATAAAGAAACAGAGTTTTACCCTTTTCATGAAAGAAAAAAAATCCATCTTGTTTTTTAAATAGTATTTCCATTGAAAGCATTTGAAATCCCACCTAATTTAAGCCTCAAATGAAACTGAGACGTTTGCCTTTTGTCAAGTTCAGAAATGCATTGTCTTCTCAAAGGCACAATAACAAGGAGACAGGATAGAATCTCTTTCTCTTTTAAAACTATGTAAATTGAGAATAAACAATTTTTTAAAATTATTGTGCTGCTTTTGGGCTGTGAATAATTTTCTTACAACTGTTGAGCCATCTGTTAAACAGAGAGGTCTTGCTTGTTCAAAAAGATAAACTTAATTTTTAAAAATTCCAACAGACAGGTTTTGTTTGAACCCTCCAAGCAACAAATACTCCAATACATAAAAGTCCATGGTATTCACGGGCCGATTAAGTAGAAAGGAAAATAAGCTATCTTTTGAAAATTATATTAAACACTGCTTTCCATACAGAAAGGACAACACAATCATACCTCTGAGGTCTTTCAGCTGAACCATCTATGGCCAAGTAAGGGACTGTTATGTTTTGTTGCTCCTCTTGACCTTGAAAGACTAGTCCTTAAATGAAGGAACCCAGTGGGACTATACAATCAATGGCATAATTCCTAGATACACAGCCTTCTGACCATCAAATTCTTTATGTAGTTATCCCAATTTCAACACAACACACTACCCTCTTGTTACTAGCTCAATGTGTACTAAAATAAGACTATTTTCATTTATTTTTAGTGCATTACTTTTGACTCTCCAGTTTTTGTCACTTTCAGGGTCATCCATTGCTGTAGAAATAGTGCATAACTATGGCACAGTTACATTCAAAACTGTAAGATGTTTAGTATCTTAGTTCTATGCATTATTACATTGTTCATTACAAAATAAAATATAATTCTAGTTGACTCAATAGTATCTGGTGAGCAGCTACAATTTCCTAGCTAACCATGTACTCTATTCTCAAATAAAATGACATATACTCTACTTAATTCAGAGCCCATCTTTTATAGTCCTTTGAGTTTCAAATTAATGAGATTTAACGATATTTATCTATTATCAGTCAATATGGTGATTAGCATTATGTTAAAAAGAAGCCAGTCCTATAATCAAGCTGTCCATCTAAAGAAGAGCAAATTTGTTATATATTAGCAAGAAAACATCAGCTGCCTTCATTAGATTAGAGACAGAAATGGTCAGGGCTAAAAACAATACAAGGAAGTAAAATGCATTCCCACAGAAATACATACTTTTCCAACAACAACTATATTTTCTATCTTGATCATTGTGCCCTCCTATGCTTCTCAAACTTACAATGAATCATGTTAACGAGACAGAGAGTATCAGAAGGAGAGCATCAGAAATTCGGGGTCTGGTGAAGGGGAGGGGAGATAGAGAAGAACAAAATTACCTGGTGACCATCCAGCAGGCCCAAGACAAAAACTCCTTGTCTGAGAAATTTAGAAGTAATTAGACTTACCTATTATCTAAAGTCACCTAGTTTCAGGACTGTTTTCAACTTAAAATTTATAGGTAACTAGAATTTATATACATCTCCAGAATGCATGCATGCCAGAAACACACTGTGTAACCCTTGCTGATATCAAGGCACCAAAATGTCTACAAATGTAATCATTTATCTTGCAAATTACCCTTCGGCTCCTACTTAAGGGTCCATAAATACCCCCAAGGAAAAATCCACAGTGGTGCTCTCAGTCCTCTTGCTGAGGCACCTCGCTGCACTCCTGCAGTGTTCTATTTCTTTAATAAAACTTCCCTTTTACAAATCTATACTGTTATTAAGTTCTTCTTACCAACCCGGAAGTCAACTACTTCCCTATGCTGGGGCTCTGACAGCAGTATAAAGTCATAGAAGGCAACTAGGACAATTTCCACTGAAGCGTTTTTAGAGAAAAGTAATAGGCTTTTGTTGGCTCGTTGAAGTATGACATTTTTTAAGTTCTCAGGCTAACAAGCATTTGAGAGTACAACTAAGAATTTGTTAGCAGAGTGGACACATTTATGATTCCCATATTTCATAATCAATGAATAACATGATGGCATGAGATAGAGAACTACTGAAGGGCATTTTTATTTTTTTTTTCTTTGAGATAGAGTCTCATTCTGTCACCCAGGCTGGAGTGCAGTGGCACAATCTCGGTTCACTGCAACCTCCACCTCCTGATTCTCCTGCCTCATCCTCCTGAGTAGCTGGGATTACAGGCATGTGCCGTCACTCGTGGCTAATTTTTTGTATTTTTGGTAGAGATGGGGTTTAACCATGTTGGCCACGCTGGTCTCGAACTCCTAACCTCAAGTGATCTGCCTGCCTCAGCCTCCCAAAGTGCTGGGGTGACAGGCATGAGCCCCCGCGCCTGGCCAAAATTTTTTTTGTTCTACCTTGTTTTCATTTCAGGATCCCTGCCACCAACTTGGTGACTTGAGTCACAGTAGGTGCTCAGAAAATGGTTGTTGAATGAATAGATTAAAAGCATAGAAAAGAAAATCAATGATGATGGTAAGAGATGGGAAAAATAGGAAAGAAAGATAGAAACCCCAGTTTATTTTGGCCCATCAAAGAAAAATGAAATAAGCCATATGGACCTTCATACCTCCTGAACAGTGTCATAGTATTTTACCATCATCCTGTAACCACCCAATAGGTTCACCTTGCCTGCTGCCTAGACAGAGCCCATTTATCAAGACAGGGGAATTGCAATAGAGAAGGAGTAATTCTAGTGGATGCAGCTGAGGGGTAAAATGGACTCTGTGAGGGTCCTTTGCTTTGGTTGCTTAATGCACTATTTTTGTCCTGGTTGGCCTCCTGCCAGGAGGTGGTGCTTTCAAGAGACCATCAGCTGTGGTAGTGGAAGAACAGGTGGTGGGCAGGGCCCTCGAACTCCCAAGAATGTATGCACTTTGTCTTCAGTTACCAGAGTGGTTAGGGAATGACCACTAGGCGGGGGCAGGGCTAGGCGTGTCTGGGCTCAGACTCCCCTTTGGTGGGTCTTACTGCTGCTGCTGTGAGGGATGGGGTGTGGTTTCCAGGTCAATGGAGTTATGTTCCTAGGAGGATTATGGCTGCCTCCACTGTGCCATGCAAGTTGTCAGGGAAGTGGGGGAAAGGAATCAATCTCAGGCCTCACTCAGCTCCCATGCAACCCAAAGTGCCGGTCTCACTCCCACCGTGCCCCCCATCCCCCAGCCCCTGCAACAGCCCAATTCTGTTTCCAGGAAGTGGGCAAGCAGGGCTGAGAACTTGCCCGACGCTACCCACCTTCCAGCTGCAAAAGCAAGAAGGGCTTTCATTCTTCCCCAACCTGTAGAGTCTGCACACCAGGTTCATGCCTTCCCCCAAGCTCTGACCAGGAGACTTCTCGATCACTTCAAATTGTTACAAAGCTCAGCTGGAGGTTTCCTTCTCCCTGTGGCCTTTTCCCAGTGCCTCTGGCCTCCTACCTCCCCAAGGACCCCTGTGAGGTAAGGCAGAAATGGCTTGCTAGGGGCGCCAGCAAGCCCACAGGGATTTTCCCACTGCTTCCTCTACCCCTGTGTTTCACTTGGCTCTCTAAATTGACTCCGATCCAGGTAAGGTCAGAATCTTCTGTAATCTAGACCCTCAGGTTCCCTATTGGGGGTGTGTGGTCTGAGGTAGACAATCTCTCTTTCCCACCTCCACAGTTTGGACACTCACAATACTTGGGGTGTCTCCCAAGTCTTACAGGAGCAATCCACTTCCTTCACAGGGTCTGTGGGTTCTTTTGGCTGTCCTAATGTATCCCTGCAGTTGTTCTGGAGCAAAAGTTCACAGTGCGAGCCTCCACATGCTGCTCTGTCCGTCCCAGTGGGAGCTGTAATCTAGTGCTGCCTCCCATCTGCCATGATCCTCTGTCACTGTTTGCTGATGATATGACTGTTTACCTAGAAAACCATGAAGACTCCTCCAGAAAGCTCCTAGAACTGATAAAATAATTCAGCAAAATTTCCAAATACAAAATTAATGTACACAAATCAGTAGCTCTTCTATACAACAGCGACCAAGTAGAGAATCAAATCAAGAACTCAACCCCTTTTACAATAGCTGGGGAAAAAAAGATACTTAGGAATATTAGGAATATACCTAACCAAGGAGGTGAAAGACCTCTACAAGGAAAACTACAAAACACTGCTGAAAGAAATCAGATGACACAAACAAATGGAAACACATCCCAAGCTCATGTATAGGTAGAATCAGTATTGTGAAAATGACCATACTGCCAAAAGCAATCTACAAGTTCAAACAATTGTCATCAAAATATCATCATCAGTCTTCACCTAACTAGAAAAAAACAATTCTAAAATTTATATGGAAACAAAGAAGAGCCAACATAGCCAAAGTGAGACTAAACAAAAAGAACAAATCTGGGGGCATCACATTACCCGATTTCAAAGTATACTATAAGGCCATAGTCACCAAAACAGCATGATACTGGTATAAAAATAGGCACCTAGACCAATGGAACAGAATAGAGAACCCAGAAATAAATCCAAATACTTACAGCCAACAGATGTTTGACAAAGCAAACACAAATATAAAGTAGGAAAAGGACACCCTATTCAACAAATGGTGCTGGGATAATTGGCTAGCCACATGTAGGAGAATGAAACTGGATCCTCATCTCTCACCTTATACAAAAATCAACTCAAAATAGATTAAGGAATTTAAGACATGAAACTATAAAAACTCTAGAAGATAACATTGGGAAAACCTTTCTAGACATTGGCTTAGGCACTGACTTAATGACCAAGAACCCAAAAGCAAATGCAATAAAAACAAAGATAAATAGTTGGGACTTAATTAAACTAAAGAGCTTTTGCGCATCAAAAGGAACAGTCAGCAGAGTAAACAGACAACCCACAGAGTGGGAGAAAATCTTCACAATCTATATGTCTGATAAAAGACTAATATCCAAAATTTACAACAAACTCAAACAAATTACAAAGAAAAAACAAACAATTCCATCTAAAAGCGGGCTAAAGGCATGAATAAACAATTTTCAAACGAAGATACACAAATGACCAACACGCATATGGAAAAATGCTCAACATCACTAATGATCAGGGAAATGCAAATCAAAACCACAATGTGATACTACCTTACTCCTGCAAGAATGGCCATAATCAAAAAGTAAAAAAATAATAGATTTTGGCATGGATGCGGTGAACAGGGAACATTTCTACACTGCTGGAGGGAATGTAAACTAGTACAACTACTATGGAAAACAGTGTGGAGATTCCTTAAAGAACTAAAAGTAGAACTACCATTTGATCCATCAATCCCACCACTGGGTATCTACCCAGAGGAAAAGAAGTCATTATACAAAAAAGACACTTGCACACACGTTTGTAGCAGCACAATTCACAAATGCAAAAACGTAGAACCAAACTAAATGCCCATCAATCAACAAGTGGGTAAAGAAACTGTGAGATATATATATATATATATATATGATGGAATATCACTCAGTCATATAACAGGATGAATTACTGGCATTTGCAGTGACCTGGATGAGATTGGAGACTATTATTCTAATGACTTCATTCTAAATGAAGTCACTCAGGAATGGAAATCCAAACATCATATGTTCGCATTCATAAGTGGGAGTTAAGCCATGAGGATGCAAAGGCATAAGAATGACACAGTGGACTCTGGGGACTCAGGAGGAAAGGGTGGGAAGGGGGTGAGGGATAAAAGACCACAAATTGGGTGCAGTGTATACTGCTTGGGTGAAGGGTGCACCAAAATCTCACAAATCACCACTAAAGATCTTACTCATGTAACCAAACACCACCTGTTCCCTAATAACTTACAGAAAGAAATTTAAAAATTTTCATTAAGAAAAGGAGAAAGAGTAATTCACTCAGAGCCAGCTGTGGGGGAGACTGGCGTTTTACTATTACTCAAATCCGTCTCCCTGAACATTCAGGGATCAGAGTTTTTAAGGACAACTTGGTGGGTTGGGGAAAGCCACTGAGCTGGGAGTACTGATTGGTTAGGTCAGAGATGGGACTTGAAGCTATCTTCTTGTGCTGAGTCAGTGCCTGGGTGGGGCCCACAAGACCAGCTGAGCCAGTTTATTGATCTTGGTGGTGATAGCAGATTCATCAAGTGCAGGGTCTGCAAAATATCTCAAGCACTGATCTTAGGAGAAGTTTAGGAAGGGTCAGAATCTTGTAGCCTCCACCTGTATGACTCCTAAACCACAATTTCTAATCTTGTGGCTAATTTGTTAGTCCTACAAAGGCTGTCTAGTCCCCAGGCAAGAAGGAGGTTGTTTGGGGAAAGGGCTGTTATCGTCTTTGTTTTAAAGTATAAACTAAGTTCCTCCCAAAGTTAGTTCGGCCTATGCCCATGAATGAACAAGGACAACTTGGAGATTAGAAGCAAGATAGAGTGGGTTAAGTCAGATCTCTTTCACTGTCTCAGTTACAAATGTGCAATGGTGGTTTCAATCCCCAAATGATTTTCAACTGAAAAGTAAATCATTTTTCCTTCCCTCAATGTGTATAAACAGTACTCAAGGGATATTCTAATTCCCTCATAAAATATTAGTTTTTATCAATTATAATAAATGTCTGTTGTTTAGAATTTATTCCCAGTAATCCATTAAAATTTCTAATCTTCCCTATGTGTTAATCTTAAAGATTAAATTCAGTGACAGAATGATAAGGAATCTGCATTTCCAATTTAACTTTTTCAATTGAAATTGGGATTCAGACTTTTGGTAAAAAGTAAAGCTCACTGACCATTTCACCATTCTGACAGGCAGTAGCTATCTTCTGTGAACCAATGTCTCAACTAGCCTGACGTATTCTCTGTAAAAAGCCCATTGTACCTTCAGTAAACAGTTTATAAATTGGAAAACATAAATCTTCAATCAGTGAATCTGGCTCCAGCCTTTCTAGAACCAAAAGAAAAATAAAATGTGAATATGTCTATGTGCTTACATTTTGAATTAAAAACACCTCCCTTTAAATTATGCCTATTGAAGTTATAGTTAGCCAATTTTTCTACATATGCTAAGTGTATTTATGATTATTTTCCTTAAGAATATATAAAAAGTATCAGGGTAAGAGAAACCTGCAAACATTACAGATATATAAGGAAGCATGATCTGTGAATTTGTTGCAAACCATATTTTCATCAAAGCATTTGACCAGAGCAAGACATCAAGCTTTGCCTTATGTCAATAGTTTTTAAAGCCAGTAATCTAAAACAAACAAAAAAGTTGCAGAAGTATTAAATAAGGAAACTGAGAGGAGATGTTCAATGGCCTCAAAGCATAATAATTAAGAACACACCTTGAATAAAACAATCCTGAGCCAGAATATCAAATATGACATTGACTAGGTTTAAAATTAAAACAAGGTGTCTACTTTTATGTCCTTTCTATCTCCATTAGTAAGCTGGGGACAGTGATGCCTACTTTGCAATTTAAGATATGTATGTATATAGAAAGAAGCAGATAGAGATATATAGATACATATCACAAAGTGATTGGCACCCCGTGGATATTCAATTAATATTAGTTATCACTACTACTACTACTATGACTACTATTACTGCTATTGTTATTACCACAGCCTGTTTGTTATACCTGGTAGAGAATAAGTAGCATAGAAAGCAAATGGTATGTCCAAAAGGAGCAGTTAATAAATTTGAGTCTATGCACATTCAATCCTTGTGTTTAACCACTTGATTTATTTCTCTAATTTAACTGATTATATTTTAATATCTTATGCTGCTATACTCCTTTATAATTTTCACAGGGCTTCCAAAAACTCCTGTCTTATTCTGTTTGTATTTCTATAAAAGAACACCCAAGGCTGGGTAATTTGTAAAGAAAATACATTTATTTGGCTCACAGTTCTGCAGGCTGCGTAAGAAGCACAGCACCAGCATCTGCATCTATTAAGGGCCTCAGACTGCTTATCCTCTTAGCAGAAGTCAAAGGGGAGCAGGCAAAGGGAAGATGCCCTGTGCAGAGTTCATATGGTGAGAGAGGAAATGAGAGAGAAGAAAGAGAAGGGTCAAGACCTTTTTAACAACCAGGTCTCATGGGAACTAAGAGTGATAACTGAAGGAGGGCACCAAGTCATTCATTAGGGCTCTGCCCCCATGACCTAAATATTTCCCATTAGGTCCCACCTCTAACAGTGGGGATCAAATGGGGTTAAATATCCAAATCATAGCGCACCAATTGCTATTTGAATTATTTTCAACAATTTTTTGGTCTATTCTATCATCCTGACCAAATATTATTCTGAGGCAATTGCAGTATTATACGTAGCATTCTCAAATTATGAAATAACAGAGATGGAAAATTATTTAGGTTGGTGGCTCATTTGACATCAAAAGAAAGCAAGGCCTAGGTAGGTTGAAATAGCTTGCACAAAGCTACTTAGAAATAAATGAAATTCTAAAACTTTTGTAACAAATAAAACTATTAACAAAAGATATCATAAGAAAATATTCAAAGTTCAACCAGTAGACCAACCATTCTAAATGATATTTAATTCAAAAACAAATTCAAAACAACAAAAAAATGTGGGCAGTTTCTCAGCTCATGTTTGCTATGCAATGTGGACCTGAGACTAAGTATGTCAATATCCACAGCACAAGCACAGCATCACCCTAGAACACAGAGGGGTACATTCTGTGTCAATTGTACAAATGTTTCCAGAGCCACATTTTGAGCTATGTTTAAAGTCATTGATGATCTTTAAATTTTGCACACTGCATTACAGGATGTGGAGAGATATTTCATAAACATCTGACTTATTTTGACTTTCGATGCTGATGTAATTACATTTTGAGGAGAGTTTCTTATTCCTATAGTGTAGCACCAGGAATAGAAATGCCAACCAATAATTCTTTTTTGGGGCATGACTTTATAATAGAGCACTCTTCAATTTTTTTTTAGTGGTCTGATCCTTTCAGTGATACAAAATATTCATGACATGTTTACCTCATTCTCTTTGATTTACCCCCAGGAAAAAAATCAGCAGAACTGATACAAAGCTATCATTCTTTTCATATTCAGTTTTTAAAATTGTAAGTTAAATATTGTTCACGACAGAAACCAATGTAGATAACATTACCACATTATATATATAAACATTTAAGTGATTAATTCATAGACTACCTAAATACTCTTAAATATTAAAATTCACATAGTAGAATATTTACAGTTTTCACTTCACACCAAGCACTAGGTTTAGCATTGTAATATTGTTATTATGATTAATCCTAATGATCACTCTCTTAGACAAGTGTTTTTTTTTTAATTATATCTTGACATTTTACAAACAAACTGAAAGTTTAAGTAATTTGATCACAGTCACACAATAGGAATGTGAACCAAGTTTGGACTGACTCTAAATTTTATTCTCTTTTCACTATGGTATGCTTCCCCTGTAAAAAAACACACTCAAATATTGTTTATAAAAATTTAAGAAAAGCAAATGCTTCTCAGGATTGGCCCAGATCCAATATCAAATAAAAGTAAAATTTTGCCCTGGTACACACTCTCATTATGGCCAGAACACTCTTCCATCCTGTTCTCTCTGTAGATACCACAGAATATTTGGTGGTTATATACATATCAGAGGCAGCAGTCACAGGAGGGGCACTGGAGATTGTCCATCCCTGGCAAGGATGAACAATAAAATACCAGTAAAAGGCAAAGTCAGTTGCATTGTATAGTAGTTCTACACTTCTCTTATACAGGCTTTCCTTTACCACTCCCATACATTGCATTTTTACTTTATTTCTTTTCTCTTCCTCATTTGCCTGCTCAAACACAGCACATTTACCAGTGAACTCTCTCCAAATAGAAGTAGCAAGCATTGAGATAAACACATAAAACCATAGTAAAATACAAACTACATTCTCTACTCTCATTTTATCCTGATATTTTACTATCCAATAGTGACTGGTATATGTCTTTCTGATTCCGTTTCTAATATACATGAAATCCCAATTGCATGAAGAAAAATATCTTTGGAATAATCTCAGCAAATGTTCTCCAAGCTCCTAGTAGGGTACCAGGTACACAGTGGGTCCTCAATAAACATATATTCATAAAGACAGTGATGATGCATATGATAATTTTGAAGGACTTGTTACATTTCAAGAGAGCTGTAGTTCATGACACTAGAGTACCATTTAAGTTATCTCAGTGACTACTAATCAGTGTCTCCTATTAAAAGCATATTATTTATTAAGATAAAGTTAATATAAGAACCTTTAAAATGCTACTTTGCATATTTAGATTTTCTTGGTGTTTAAAACTCTACTTTAGCTTTACCTCTAAGGAGTCTAAAATCTGTAATGACAGCTGGCACAGGATTTCAGAGAAGATGAATAAAATGAGAATGTTCCCAGCATGTTAGACTTTTCACCAAAATTAATGTCAACAATTAGCCAAAATTGTGACATATATCAGAACACACATCTGATGATTCACAGGGAAATTAGCACCACTCAAGATTTCCTTGAGCAACAATTCCTGTTACCCAGCCCCAAACAGTACACACCAGTGTGTACTCTGACACCCTGGGAAAGCACTAATGGCATCTGGGACCTCTCCAGCATCATATATTAGGACAAAGGCAGGCCCCAATGAGCTAGCCTCCAAGAATATACCTGGGTTGCTTATTAATAACATTCTCCACTTCCAACATATATTTATGATACTTAGGGTCTCTTAAGTTCCCCACTTAAGTAATTTTGGAATTTACTCTTAAAGAAAAACATTTAACACTAATTTAAATCAATGTGCAATTAGATTATATGATCTGTCCAGAAAGTGAAAAAAAATCATTATTGGCAATAGTTTTTGGCTGGGCTTAAGAAAGGAATATGTTGACATTTGCACATACATAAATGCATAATATTAAATTGTTATGATTCAGATTCACTGATCAGGAAAGGCTACAAGTAAAAAGAACTTCTGATGAGTCAATGTCAGCTCTATTTCATCTAGTATTCTGGAGAATGGGACTTCACTAAGAATATAAACCTTCTCCAAGCTAAAGAGCTCTTTCATGACTCTCAAAAGTAAGCTGGGATTCTTTCAAGATCAAACATTATCCTAAAATCTTCACAACTTCGTGAACCTAAAAATGGCATGAAAAAATTTTTTTCTTTCCAGTCTTTTTACAACCCTGAAATTCCAGAAAAATATTAAATATGATATTAAACATTCATAAAATATGTAAAGATATTCTATTGTTGAGGTTGAGGTTGAAAAGAAATGGAAATAGTTCTCTTATCACTAGCAAATAAACAGCACTGCTCTAATGTAATTAATATAGGCATTAAAATATTTGCTACTTTAATAGGTAAAAAGCAATATGCTAGTTAAATGAATTTAGACACTCATACATAGTATTAAGTGATGCTTTTATAATATTTGCAAAACCTTAAATTGGAGCATTTTTTTCTCTAAAATGTAGATGTCCTTGCATTATAGCTTTTCACAGAAACCTTGTTATTTATGAGCATCTGGTTACCTTCTCCCATCTCTATAGTCTGCCTGGACTTGGCATAATTGTGATATGAACATAGATGGCAGATGCCTTGACTTTTGATGTAGTTAATCATGACTGGAGGCATTCCAAGACATTGTTCCTGAAGAAATGTGGCAGTGTGTGGGCTCTTGTGTAATGGTAAACAAAGCAATGAAGTTCCTGCACGGTTTCTCTGCTATTGAAGATTTTGGGGTATATTTTCCCTGCCTTTAATTGATATTAAGTAGACCTCTTTTGACAATATTGAGAGAAAGTAAAAGCTGTCTTCTGCATACTATGTTTAATGCTGCTCAATAGTTAATCATAGAAAATCAATTGCCTATATTTTACACCTGATTGTAGAAATTTATTTGGTGGAATTCTTTTGCATGGGAAATGTTGATAAATCATCAGCTCAACAAGTATCTGTTCTCTTGTTTCTGACAGTTTGAAAAACTTAACAAATTAGAAAATAGAGGAAAATATGGTGAGTTTGCTTCCCAAAATTAAAATAAGAAAAGCGATCAATTTCAGAGTATTCTTGTTTATGTAAAATCTCATTTTCTTTCAACAATCTTACTTAACCAGTTAAAATATTTATTCTTTCTCCCAACATAATCATTCTCTCCACTAACTGGCAGAACACAGTACCATCAATGCAGCCAAAAACAGAGCTTTTACTCTGACTTTCAGGCTTTTTTGTGGAAGTTAGCAACATTCAATGTCAAATTGATAATAGAATAGAAGAGAATGGAAGATTGTAACACCAAAGCCAGAGACGGTATTCTTAGTAGAATGAATTCAAAAAGCAAATGTGTACTGAACAAAGTGGAGACATTCCTCCTAAATCATTGTCGTTGATAGGCATTATTTCAAGCTTAGCCTTTTCATACAGCAATCATCGTGCAAGTTGCCTTTTGGAGCATTCCTTATCTCATACAAAGCTGTGTGAATTCAAAGACTGAAACAAAAAAACAAAACAAAACAAAACAAAACAAATGGCCCAGAACAACTAATGTAAAATAGAAGATCAGCATGCAGAGGTACCACTTCAGTGTGGAAGCATCTTAAAAAGAAGTGTCAGAAGCCCAGAAATGAATAACAAATATTCTTCAGTGAATCTGGCCATCAAACCAGGAGTTGTCAAGTTCAAAAGATTTCATATTTTTCAAAAACTGTAGCAATTTGCCCTGATATTAAATCGTTAATTGATTTGGAAATTTTCATTCTTCCAGGTTGCATCTCTCTTTCCATGTGATGTACAGCCTTTGTGTGTTTACTTTTTTCATTTTTAATAAATGCTCTGATACAAAAACAATACAAAAAACATATTGTGTCCATTGATCTTTGCTGCACCAGCCTAATATTTCTTTCTATTCTTTAAATATTGAGTGTTTTTAGCGCTCTCCTCCTGCTTGTCACTTTGCTTCCTCCTAGAAGGAACTCATTTCTCTGTCATCTTCTCCAGTTGCTTGTTCAACATTTGCTAACATTTTCCTCTTTGAAAGATATAGCCACCTTCAGGATTCAAATTAAAGGCAGCATCACTTAAAGAATAGCCAATCTTGAAGGCTATGACCTACACATTTTCGCCTGGTAAATTCCGGAGTATAAATTCATATATCTACAAATGCATTTAGTAATTTATATAGTCTTATCTTCTGAAATATAACTTTATACATTGCTTTGAATTTAGGGCAGAGTTTGTATATGTACAGAGAGCTGAAGTGCAGAATTGGCATGCCTGGCATAGCAATAGATGACACAACTTCACTACAGACAACAATATTGCACAGGATAGATGGTCTCTTCACTTCTCAAACTAATTAATTCACAAACCTTCTAATTGTCTTTCAAGAAACAAATGGTTATAAAACAATGTCTTTTGCTTAATTTTCTCATAATAAAATATATTATCTAATTAGAAACATTTTCTCCTATATCTATTTTCTTGAAATTTGAACTTTCTTCACATGGTGCACTTGCAAGAAAATGAAACAATAAAGCAATTAAGTGGGGAAAAACTATGAATTCTAATATTGCTATATTATTATGTATTACATAGCTCTTTATTCACTAGCTTCCCTGAAATCTGGCTAAGAACCAAGAACTAATGCCATCCCACTATTGAGAGGAAGTGGAACACAAGTTTCATTCCCTCTGACCTGGCCTATTCACTAAACTGTACCCCTGCAGTGGGAATTAGAATGTATTCCCCATCCTGCCCGCCACTACACACACATATATCAAGCATGAGTAGCTGTTTTTCTCCCCTCCATGACACTAAACTTATATTTAATTAGGTCTGCCATATATTGAGAGAAAGATTCTTTGGTTTTGAAATTGGACTTGCCTTTACCAAATATGTCAGTAGTTCATCTCTGTTTCTGAAATTGGATTTGCATAGCTCCCCCTTTGTTACCATTAAATTAAACTGCTAAGACATAACACATATTGAATTCTGTTCAGAGACATTCTGTCATTACTAAAGTGTGATCCTCTCTTTAAAAGGTAAAAGAAATCATATGCATGAGTGTGTACATGCGAACAAAATGTGTGTGGGAGTAAAATGTGAACTGCAGAGGTTGTCTGCCAGCAGCCCATTAATTGAAGCTTCCTTGTTTTTCCAAATTCGAAATAATTCCCATCTGCCTTGGCTTGCTCTGAGCATGAAATCCAAGTCCCTTAGCAGGAGATCAGGGAAGCTGCAGACTAGATCACTGAGGCAGTTTAAGATGTTAGTTTTGCCCCATGGGGAATATGAAACAGAGGTTTCAAAGTACTCTGCAATGCTTGCTTGTCCCTGAAACAACATGCAATTGCAGATAAGATGATAATCTGCTGCACTGATTACCAACTACACATTTGCACACGTGGGCTTGTTATGTGCAAATATTTTCTTTCAGAAACAGTGCAAGTGCACTGTAGCCTTGTAGCCTTTTGTTATCCTGACTAAAAGTACCATTAAGTTCTGTGCTGCTGTTATGATTTAATTCCTGTACATAGCAGTCTGTCACCTCCATTCATATAGAGTTCCTCAATTTTATATTCCCAGGGCTATCTTATAAAATTGCACCACCCCTCCCTTCAGCCACCCATTTGCTTTTCCTTGATAGAAAGATGGGATCTCACTCCTGAGTCAGCGGTTTTTAAAATTATTATTTACCCCACTGCACGTTCAGGTTTTCCGTAATAATAGCTCTTCAATTGCCATACACAGAGTAAATCAGTACTTTCTGCTCATTTCTTTTTGGGGTCCTATCTCTGTTTATAACTTTTCTAAACTTAATGCAAACAGATAATGATGTACCATCATTTTACTGCTCATCACAGGTGAGTTTTCAGGACCTCTGGTCTTTCAACTTTCTCTTTTCATCAGCATACTCCAAATCCTCTTCCATTCAAATTTTTTTATTTCATAGTCTTTTGCCTATATAAGTTTATTTTGAAATATCACACCATATCGACTATATATCTATTTAAAACTAGGTTCTACTTTTGATCACTCATGTTTATCAAAACGTGTCGTATGTATTTCTCTCATATTCTGCAACTTTTCATCTTGAACTAATTGTTCAATTTATTCAACCAATATGGTTTTCTGTGAAGAATACTGCCTCAGAAACTATTATCTTAAAAAACGAAGCCCATCCCGTAACATGCCCAGAAATTGTCAGAAGTCATGCACAACTGGACTTCTGTCTGAGACGGAATCTGCTGCTAAAGGACATCCATGGAATTAGGAAGAGGAGTATCCTGAAAATTACAGCGAATGGTTAATTGAAAGAAAGACAGATTGGTAAGCCATCTGTGGCCTGACTAGCTTTGGGAAGAAACTAGATCAGCTGGCTATCTGTCGTTGCTCTAATTTATAATTCCCAGCAAATAATCACACTGCCATTTCCCGGCCTGTTCTCATGTCTCTGCCACCTAATAACTGTACATCCATAGACAAGTAACTTAACCCAAATATTCCCTGTGCCTCTTTATTTTTGTAAATAAAACGCTGATAATGGTCATTCCTACCTCACAATGTCATGTGAGGGTTTACTGAGATAAAATGTGGCACAACTCTAAAAACAATGAATAATGTACCTGACAAAATGTCTACCACAGTGTTAAATACTAGGTTGTCATACTGTCTTGGTTACTCTTACTACCTAATATTTAATGTGAAGTAGTCTGTTAATCTTGTGGCATTTGAATTTTTGCTTTACTGGATATTATATTTTTGTTAATAAATTATTTCTTCTCCAATTAAAATCAAGATAGGCATCTTCCTAAATCACACACCTTGGCAGGCTTCACTTTTTATTCACAAATCCTATGCATAGATGCTTATACAAAATATTAGTACTTTATGTACAAGTTCAACACTTATGCCTATCACCCACCAAGATATGAAGAATTCAGTCAATAATTAAAATTGAAAGCCTATGTTTCTCCTTTGTATGTGTGGGAAGAGGGTAGTTTTCATCCAGACAATTCAAATCAGTCTCCTTATTTATACTAAATATAAGCCACTCTTTTTACCTGTGAATATCAAGCAGACCATACAGATTTCCAATCAGAGAAAGAAGTACTAAGCCTGTTTCAGTGTACAAGATTTTCTTCAGTCCCTTTCTGCAGTCTATTCCACTGTTTATCATATTCTGTTCTCTCTCATTTGACCAGTCAGACATTGAATGTAACACCGCTGCTTGTTTCACCATATCTGAAAACCAAAAAACCAAACACAAACCAGGCATGTCTCTTGTAGATGACTATTTAGCATCGTCTAGTAGAGAGAGGCACCTAAGCTAACAAATAGCCGCCATCTTTATGCACAGCAAACAATGACTATCTCTTACTCATTTACCATCCAATTCCATAAACAATGTTAGGCTTGCGATGCATGCTACAATGAGATCGTTTAAATATAGAAAGAATGTACCTACCACCTCCCTTCAAAGACTAGCCCAATAACCACATCATCTAATCCAGCTGCTGTTTTCTGTTCATGAGTTATTTAAAAAGAAAACTCCAGCATGATATAAAACATGCTTTAATCACTACACCTAATTATCAAGAACAGTAAATAATTTTCACATTAATTGACTTCAATATAGCAAAGCTAATAATTAATAATTACAGATTGAAATTCCAGCATTATATTGTCAAACAGGACAAAGGCCCAGAAACTGTCACCTTACCTACCACTGATTCTACCCACATTTCCCATGGGTGTTTTGGAAAAAATGTCTGTCACTAGACATCACCTGTTTAAGGTGAGATTTCACTGGGCTTTAAGCTAATGCTTGTAATATATTCTGAATTAACTGGATGAATAGCATTAAATATTAATAAAATATTACAGTTTAGTTGTCTTAATCTTATTAATCATTCCTTCCATAACTCATTCTGTCTGCCTGTCTCTCTACTCAACTCTTGTTTTTTTTCGTTTGTTTGTTTTGGGTTTTTTTTGAGACAGAGTCTCACTCTTGTTGCCCAGGCTGGAGTGCAGTGGCGCGATCTCGGCTCACTACAACCTCTGCCTCCCGGGTTCCAGTGATTCTCCTGCCTCAGCCTTCTGAGTAGCTGGGATTACAGGTGCCTGTCACCACGCCAGGCTAATTTTTGTATTTTTAGTAGAGACGGGGTTTCACCATGTTGGCCAGGATGGTTTCGAACTCCCAAAGTCAGGTGATTCGCTTGCCTCGGGCTCCCAAAGTGCTGAGATTACAGGCATGAGACACCACGCCCAGCCCTGACTCTCATTTTTACTCTTACTACATTTCCTTTTTTTCTTAAGAATCAGAAAATACTTTTATTTGGAATTTACTGAATGTTTCTGTTTTATGTCTTAAAAGACAAGCTGTTCTATAGACTGCATTAACTAATCCAAAGGGTTCAATGACTACATTTGGAGCTTTCTCCATGTAACTTAAAGAACTAACCCAGGAACAGGCTTTGAGCAGGAACTTCAAGAGTTAGATAGTTGTACTACTTTTTCAAAATGTAGGTTCTATTGTGATATGCCCCTCATTTCTCAGTGAGATGGAATTTTTAAAAGCTTAATGTAATATAGGTGTACTTTTAACATAAAAACTTTTATTTGTCTAACTACCCTAGTTGGCCTTCAATTCTAGCTGGTTGATGATCTGTACATAAACAGCTGGAAAAAGAAATAGGCTACATTTTACTCAGATTTACTCTATCCCACAACACAATTATAATTGAGCTTATTCTAAATCATTTTTCAATTATAATTTAATTTTTCAATCTTTTTTTTTTTTGAGACACAGTCTCGCTCTGTCACCCAGGCTGGAGTGCAATGGCACGATCTCGGCTCACTGCAACCTCCGCCTCCCGGGTTCAAGTGATTCTCCTGCGTCAGCCTCCTGAGTAGCTAGGATCACAGGCACATGCCATCACGCCTGGCTAAGTTTTGTATTTTCAGTAGAGACAGGGTTTCACCATGTTGGTCAGGCTGGTCTCGATCTCCTGACCTCGGGATCCACCTGCCTCAGCCTTCCAAAGTGCTGGGATTACGGGAGTGAGCCACCACGCCCAGCCTCAATCATAATTTAAAAATAGAGACTGGCATGAGGAGATTTGATAGTCTCCTAATTGTAAGCCCCCCTGGCTTGGAAGTAGTGTCAAGTCTTTAATGATCAAACACTTGGAAATATAATGATATTATACTTTACTGTCACCAATTGGACATCTGTATCTTTCTCCTATATTTTTCAGGTCTGTTTTTCCTGAATAAAGCCTTGGCATTGTACAACAATGACTTTTTCTCAATCACTTTCAGTTCAATAGGTTTCTTTCACTGTTTTCTTTATTTCCTTTCATATAAAGTCCAGTAGAAGAGTATGAGAAATCTATTACATAAAACCAAGTTTTTAATGTTTCTGTTCAAAATTTTTGAAAACTTCAGAATTGAAGGGGGATGGGGGAATGAGTAATGTTACTTTAGGAGGCCTAAGGCCTAAGATATATAGAAACAATATAAGCTAGCTTGAGGAAGTTGTTGTAGTATATCGGCTATTTTTTATAAAGGAGTGCAGAGTGAAGATGAGAGAAGCTTAATAACCCATGCTTCAGTGTTGGAAGGAGGAAATAAGTGAACTGACAGCATAAATATTAAGAAAATTGACAATAATCTCAGACTTTTGAAACTGAAGGAACTCATCATGGAGTGATGCCTGATCGATGGCTATCCTATTACAATAAACTTTCCTTCATTTTTACATTCCAGCTGACATAATTTATAAAAGAGGCCCTGCTGAGGGGAGATAGGGTTAGATAAGGTCACTGCTAAGAGCAATTAGAATTAACAATAATCAAAAGTTTGACAATTGAATCATGATGCCAGAAAATTCAGAACCAGAAACAGAAGAGTGACTTATAGGGGCTAGACAGTCTGCAACTCACAGCTACTTTCAAATGCCGAGAAGCTTGATGGAAGGCTTGCATGCTTTGGATGACATCAGAATTAAAAGGTTGCATGTAAGTATCAGAACATAAAGCGAAGCCCCTCCTTTTTAGATAAGGAAACTAAAATCCGTTGAGAAAAAGTCATTTCTGCAGGTGATTCAATTAGCTACTGGCAAAACCAAGATAAGAACTCTCTCCTGACTCTCGATCTAGTACTCTTTCTACACTACACAGGAAATAAAAAAGTTGAAGTTAGGCAGAATTCATTCATTTTTTCCAGGTGGTATTATTTGTTCAAATTATACTTTGCTGTTACTTGTAATAGCAATAAGCAAATAGTTGATTAGTATTTAATCTGCATTAGGGTGGTGTGATAGTTAATATTAGGTATCAACTTGATTCGATTGAGAAATGCCTGGATGACTGATGAAGTATTGTTTCTGGGCGTGTCTGTGAGGGTGTTTCCAGTAGAAACTGACATGTGAGTCAGTGGACTGGGAGAGCAAGATGCACTCTACATGTGGGTGGGCACCATCCAATCAGCTTCAAGGTCAGCTAGAACAAAATAGGTGGAAGAAGTGGGTATTCAGCTTGCTGAGCTCCCTCTCCCTCTTTCTTCCACAGCTAGATGCCTTTTCTCCTCCTGCTCATAGACATCAGACTCCAGATTCCCAGATTCTTTGGCTTTTGGAACTAGCATCAGTGGCCTTCGATGGGTTCTCAGGTCCTTGGCCTCAGACTGGGGTCTGCATTGTCAGCTTCCCTGGTTGTGAGGCTTTTGAACTTGGACTGAGCCACGCTACTGGCTTTTCTAATTTCCCAGCTTGCAGATGGCCTGTAGTGGGACTTTGCCTTTTTAATTGTATGAGTCATTTCCCCCAATAACATCCTTTTCTCACACACACACACACACACACACACACACACACACACAGAGAGAGAGAGAGAGAGAGAAAGAGAGAGAGAGAGAGAGAAAGAGAGAGAGAGTGAGAGCTATATAGGAGATATATATGTGTGTGTGTGTGTGTGTGTGTGTGTATCTCCTATAGGTTCTGTCCCTCTGGAGAACCCTGACTACTACACTACTACAGGTGGGGAAAAAGAGAGGTCAATGTTACATAATTGAAAAAGCACTAAACTAGAGTCAGGGAAACCTAAGTTCTAGTTCCAGGTATTTACACAAACTAGCAGTGTGACCTTAGAAAAACTACTTAACCTCACTAGATACAACCTTCCAAATTACAAACCAAGAGGCTTGAACTAAACAGTATCTGTGATAGTTAGTTTTGGGTTTCTCAATGTCAGGAACTACATCCTTTATTTCTGACATATGCCTTCTCCTTCCTTTCGTAGTAGTGCCTAGTTTGGGGCTCTGTTTTCACTGGTTACTTAGTCAATGATAGAAATAAGGATTAACAGTTACCATAAGATGTCAAAGGATGCAGCTAATCAAGAAATCCACTGATTCCAAAGGTAGGTAATTTGAGGTCTAAAATAATACGTAAATGCCTTATGTTCAACAAGTACAGGAGAAAAGATTGAAGCTTTGCCGAGGAGGGTGTTCTTTCAACACATCCCTGCTTCTGATCCTTTATCTTTAGCATTCTCTGTGTTGGTCAAGAATGTTTGGTTTCAGGTGTCCAGAATCCTACTTGAGAAAGCTTGAGCAGAAAGCGGGGTTTGTTTGTTCCTTTAACTGGGAAGTCTAGGAGTGAAGTTCACCTCCAATATGACTATATAAAGGACACAAACAACATTAGGGCCCTTCCATCTCTACTTTCTGCTTGTTGCTACATACTGGAATACCTGGCCATTTTCACAGACCAGCTCTTCCAAATATGAAGGATGTGGACACCAGTATTTCAGGCCTCCCATACTCACTATTTGCAATCTGAAAGACAAAAAGGCCATACTACCAGCATCAGTGAGAAAAATCCCTGGGGAAGACTTTGATTGGCTCAGTTGGAATCACTTTCATCTCGTGTATAGTTATCATGGCCAATGGCCAGTAAGATAGAATATTGTTATTGTCATACCCTGGCTACATGAGGAAATTGCTTTTGTTTCTTTAAGCCTTGGTTTTATTTTTTTAATTATATAATGAACTTCATTGCTCTTACCAACCAACCTGAGAACTAGAACAATGACAGTAATGTACATCCACTTTTGTGCTTCTCTACTAGTTCATCTCCTACTTCCCTCTACCTAGGAAGACACTACTTGATTTTTATTTTATCATTTCCTTATGTTTTCAAATAAGTTTTATCTCATACTTATATATTACATATTACAGGATTATACTATTAATGAGATCAAACCTCTCTATATACATTTATTAGCCATATGTATTTTTATCATATGTGAGATGACTTTTATTGACTTTGCCCATTTTTCTGTTTGTGTTCTTTGTTGTTTTTGTATTGATTGATCTATGGGGGTTTTATTTACATTGTGAATAGCAGGTCTATGGTGTTGCAAATGTCTTCTCTCAGTTAGTAGATTGTCTTTTCACTATATTTAAGGTATATGTTAATGAAAGTTCATTGTTAATATATTTAAAATAATCATTATTTTACTTTATGGTTAGTATTTTACATGTTTTCATTAAAAAGTCTTTCATCTTCCTTAAGGTGATAGTTATTTAAAGTTCACACAAATAGTACTAATGTTTGCTTTTGGCATCAAACCACTTAATTCACATGGAGTTTATTTTTTGTATATAGTTTGAGGTAGAGATTTATTTTATTTTTTCCATATGGATAACTCCAGATCTATTTATTGAATACTTCATCCTTTCATCACAGATCTTCCCCAACATCAGTGTTAAATTGCAAAGTTTCCAATATGTATGATATACCTAGTATTTAACTACTTGCCAATAAATAATTTGAAAACTTTCCTCCAGACATATAAAAGCTGGATTCACTTTCTATATATGAGGCACTTGCAATAAATGAGAACATTTCAACAGTTCATTCAAGTGAAAAAAGAAAGGTTCTGTATGTAGTTTCCACCCCATCATTTATCAGGCAGGTTTGTGCTTCATAAGGTAAAGTCATGTGAAAGAAGTGATCGAGACAGTGAATTTTATTTGTGTTTGTGCTGCTAACCATAGTCAGTTTATGAAATATTTGGAAGAAGATGAACAGGATAAGATATTTAATTTTGTTGAATGCTGTATGGCTAGGTTATAAAACTTGCTTAAGAAATTCACTGAGTATGGACTTTTGGAATTAAAAGAGCTCTAATGGGCTAAAATGTTTGCCCCCCCACAGTTCATAGTATTGTACTTTTTCACTGATGTGACAAGATATCTGACCACACTGAACTTGAAACTTCAGGGAAAAACAACGCACTGCTGACACATTCAAGGAAGTGTGTATTTGAACTTAAACTGACCATGAATTTAGCAAATATTATCAGAAGATTGTATGCATTTAATATTACAGAATGGCACTAAACTCATTTTTTAAATGTAGAGCTATTTGTAGAAAGAAAGTTGCAATTTTGAAAGAGAGTCAGGAGTTTTAATAGATATAGATCATGCTTCAAATTTCTTTAGCTAAGAAAGAAAATAAAGTTAAAAGACAAATGCAGAAAGGTATGTATAGCATATATTTGCAATTCATGGTATACAACATGTTCATATTTTAATATACTAAGACCACCTATATATCAACATAAAACATCAATAGAAAAAAATGGACAAAAGATATGAAAGGGCAATTCACAGCAGAAGAAATACAAATGGCAAACATAAACATGAAAGTATATTTAATCTTACTAGTAAGAAAAGAAAGCTTTTAAAATATGAAGTGCCATTTTCTCCAATTGGAATAGCTAAAATTTAAAGGTTGACAAATTCCAGTGTAGCTGAGAGTAGACATAAATAGGACCTCTTATGAATCATTGATAGGAGTGGAAAGTAGTATAACCTTTAAATAAGGCAGTTTTGGCAATACTTACAATGCATACACAGTCTGACTCAATAATCCCATTGAGAGACAATTCTCCCCTCCATGGGTCTCTTGCATTACTACCCATCTTGACAGCGAGGCACGGACAATTCTTTGCTCTTGACCACCTTTCCAAGGATGTTTATGTAGTGGAAGATGGAGGTATTGCCTCCCTCCAGTATAAAGGGACACATTTTCTTACAACTTAAGATGATAGAGATAGTGTCTCACCTAAGAGCAAAGAGGAAGCATGGTTGGCCAGGGAATTTTATGTCTTCTACCAACATCCATGAAACTGTGGCAGGTTAACATGTTTCCTTTGCAAATAAGGCAAAATCTCAGATTCTTCACCCATATTGCTAGGTATTACTTTGAGAACTTTATCTTGATATGGTACTAGCACAATAATTCAAAGATAATTGCAAAAATGTGTTTATGGCACTAATACTTACATTGCAGAAAAACTGAAAACAACCTAAATGTCCATGAAAACTGCTCATTAAATAAGTCATTACCTGCCAATGATAGAATACTGTGAAGCCATAAAAAAATGAATGTATGGTCCTATAATTATTCAACATGATAGATATCTGTGACAAGATAATATTGACTATAAAAGCAAGTTATTGAACAGTGTAGTATAGTTCTATTTTTGTTAGTAAATTAATTTCTTTCTGGCTTGCTCTCTCTCTTTCACACAGACACACACACACACAAACACACACACACACCACACACACACACACACATCCCACACGCATTTCAAGATAGATATTTACCAATATGTTAGTAATGGTTAACTCAGAATAGTGGATTATAGAATGATTTTAAGTTTTTCTGCTTATCTATATTTTCTGATTTTCCTAAAATTATCATATGTTATTTGTACATTTAAAAAATAAATGATTCATGCTAAAAAAAATTCTGCAGCTGCCTTTGGAATTCATATCTCAGGAAGTATCTGAATTATCACACATCTGACCCATTAGTGAAGCTCATTTCAAAGAGGAACTGATTGAGCTGAAAGCAAACTACACCCACTACATAGGCATAATATCTGTCAAATTTTGGAGAGGAAAATATAATTGCACAAATAATTCTAAAACTTCTGGCTATGTGACCAAACTCTGGGCTACGTCTGGGTCCATCTGGCTCTGTGAAAGCATATTTTCCCTTATGTAACTTCTGAAATCACTATTAAGACCATTAGAAATGGAAAGCTGGAGTTAGTGCTTTGAGTAAATTTACCCTTGGTTCCAGAGCAAGTCTTCTGATCATAGCAATATTCTCATTGATTTGTAACTGTGCATTTTGTATAAACACAGTTTTTAAAAAATAATTTAACTGATATTTATCACGGCTTAAATGCATGTTTTAAAATATGGAAGGTTATACTTCACCATGATCTTTATATACAAATTACATAAATATGTCTTTCTTTTTTCCTCACTTAAAATCCTCAAGCTCACAAAAGTAATAGAATATATAAATATACTACTCTTTAGCACTTTCAAAATGGTTGCAGTTTTTCAAACTTAACATTCTATTTCATACTTCCTTTTCTGTTCTCATGTTATTCCTTTTGCTGAGAGCCCCTCCACCCTTTTTAACCTAGATAACTGGTTAATGTTTAAGACTCAGTTTAGCCATCATCCCTTCCAAGAAATTCACCTCAAACTCCAACATGTGATCTGCTTTCCTCACTGATACCATGACATCCATCATATATTTGTGTTTATTCTTGAACAAACATTTATATACAAAACAATGTGCTTGATGATCAGGATATAAGTGAGCAACATTAGGCACGACTCTTACCTTCATGGGATTTATGGTTTATCTTGTCAGTTACCACATTAAAATAAAATTCACTATTTTATCTTTCCACCCTTTCTAAGTTATAAGCTCCTTAATACCAAGGCCTGTGTATATTCATATTAGTCCCCTTAGGGACTAGCACTGTCCTGAAATATAATAGGCACACAACTTGCGTTTGTTGATCTAAACTGTTTGATTATTCCAAAGATAAAAATGTCATTTTTCCAAATTATCAGTGCCTTGACTCTCTTATGTGATCTGTCCCTACTCTCTGCTACTGATTTTTATAAGGACAAGAGATCCTATCCCATTAGGATAAGTGGGGAGTGGGAGATGTTAGAGGAAAAGAAGGTATAACTCAGAAATAGAAAGAGGTTGACTCAAAACTGTAGCACGTTTTCTACTTGCTCTTCCTGCATTCTCACCACATTAACTCTACACTATCATGTATTCTCAAATCATGTCTTCTCTCACATAGATGAATTAAAGAAAACTGTGTGTGTGTGTGTGTGTGAGAGAGAGAGAGAGAGAGAGAGAGACTGGACATCTTCCTAAATTCTGATGTAGATGAGACTTACATATTAATCAATGAGTCAGCATTAAGTAGCACTCATAACACACCTGAGAAGCCAAAAATGATACATGCACCCAATCCACTAAATGAAATTGTGTCAATGTTAGGATCAATTTGGCATTTTCACTTGACTTCCATTGTCCTCAAAACTCAGTTTCAATCCATTCACATGCCTTTTTATGTTCCAAATGACTGGCTTCCACATTATCACACATGAGAGCTCTTGGGATGCTATTTTACCAATTCACTTTTGAAAACTAAAATAGCAATGGCTAAGGTAGCCAATGAAAGATAATACTGTATGTTACCTAGTAGTAGTAGATGCAGTAAGATCCAGGAAGTTTTCACCATATGTTAGAGTGACAAAAACGCAAGGAGCTGTTCTGACCTACTGACATGACAATTATTTAGATATAATTGTCCAGGTGATTTAAAGAACTAATACCCTGAGTAGACCTTTATTATTTAACCCCTCCATACCCCATTCCTTGCTTCACCCAGCTCCCTCTCCTGCTCCCTATTGCTTACCCTCACCCTCCCCCTATCCCAACACACACGCACATGCACACGCACAGACACACATTTTCACAATCTACAAATATTTGTCTACTCAAGAAGATAGTGTGGCTCCTGTATTTATCTTCACCTGCTTCTTCTCTATTATTTGCATAATAAAAGAAGATAAATGTTTAATGTTTTTTAAAAAGTGTTTCTTGGCCATTTTACTTTAGTGTTAATCACGTTTTTCACTTTTCTCATGTGTTATGAAGGAAAAACAAGCTCCCTCCTCCAAATTGTAGCCACTATTGTTTCTCAGCCTTTTGGCTGAAATCATGTGCAAATTGTACCACCTACAAGATTATCTTTGCCACAACAGGTAAGCGCCTTTAAATTCTATTTTTGCACCAATTAGTTCTTATAATAAATAGAGGTGACTCAGTCTCTGTAATGGGAATAAAGTAACTCTATTATGCCCTATAGCTATGCATCTTTATTTTAAAGAGCTGAAATTAAAATAAAGTACAGTTAACTAAATTGTATTTCAATCTCATAATTATTAGAACTTTAATCAAATTACTTGGTCATTTTTTCTCTCTTTGCCAATATTGTAAAAGCTATTTTGTAGACTATGTTTCAGCCTACTTTCTAGCAACTTAAAGAAAAGATGAAATAGGTACTTGTCCTCTGGAAGCTCTGTAACTACCCATGTATATTTTTTATGCTATGCAAAAATAAGCTCATTTTTCTATGAATGGGCTATTTAAATGCAGGCAGATTTGACATTTTAAGATTGTCATCAATTCTGAGACATGTTACTTTCCTTGTTCCTTTAAGAAACCAATTTCATTCAAGGTCCTTTTCCCCCTAGAATTTGGGACGGGGGTTTCAGATGAATGCTATCAAAGGCACGATTAAATAGGATTGTATCAAGTTGACCAAGGTTCATGCTAGGAACCATTTCAGATATTGTCTAACATTGAAAATACAATTCTTCAATTATACTTCCCAGATAAAATTAAATTACCTTGAATACGTGGTCTAGTTGGCTTACTCCTGATAATGCAATGCTAAATGATGAAATCCATCTTTAGAGCAAAGTGGATCTGATAAAAAATTTAATGCATCATAAAAAGGAAGAAAGGTACATGAAAAACAAAAGACCCAGGAACTAGTAAAATGTGATCTCTCAAACAGTTTGCCATATAAAGAACATCATTTACCCCTTCTATGTTGATGGATGTAATTACGTGCTGACTTGTTGAATTTATCTTTCACTTACCTATTATTAATATAACAAACATTTATTTGGGCTGACTCTTTGCTACTTTTAAGGCTTTCAGGTCTCTGAAGTATTATTCTCTTCATGCCTACTGAAGTTTAATGAATTTTGAGTACCTCACTTATTGTAGGTAGGCTCTGAATGGATTCATATTTTGCTTTGTTATTAGATTTCCATGAGGTGGGGTTGATTTCAACAATTCAGTGTCAACATTCTGAATCATCATTTTATTTAGTTATTATTTTTTTTTTTTTTGGAGACAGAGTCTCACTCTGCTGCCCAGGCTGTAGCGCAGTGGCGCGAACTCGGCTCACTGCAACCTCCACCTCCCGGGTTCAAGCAATTCTCCTGTCTCGGCCTCCCGAGTAGCTCAGACTACAAGCGCACGCCACCACGCCTGGCTAATTTTTTGTATTTTAGTAGAGACGAGGTTTCACCATGTTGCCCAGGCTGGTTTCAATTCCTGAGCGCAAGCAATCCACCTGCCTCAGCCTACCAAAGTGCTGGGATTACAGGCGTGAGCCACCGCACCCAGCCTGAATCATCATTTTTAAAATAACAAAAAGTAGCACAAATCCACTGAAAAAAATTTAGAAAATACAGAAAATCTAAAAGGGAAAAAAAACTAAAATAAAATCACTTGAAATCTCACCATGAATTCATTAAATAAACATTGTTAAAAATTGTGTGTCTTTAGTATTTTCTATACATGTATGTGTGCATAAATATCATAAAATCACTGTCAAATTCTGTTTTATATCCTGCTTTACCTAAAATTAAATTATATACATTTCTCATGTCAAATATTATTTTAATACATGCTTCTCGATGGTGTCAATATTCCATCATTTGAATGCATCATAATTTATTTAAATAATCCCTCATCTTTGAATATTTAGACTAATTTCAAATGCTTGTTATTAAAATAATGTTGAGGTCAGCATCCTTTTAAATATGTCTTTCTATGCATCTCTGATTGTCTCTTTAGAATAAAAGGTCACAGAGTATAAAGCCACTTAAGGATTTTTTTATACATTTTGCCAAGTTTTCCTCAAGATGATTTATACTGTTTTACACTCCATTATCAGTGTATATGAGGGCCAATTTCACAATACTCTTTCCAGAATTGGCTATATTTTCAAAATCATTTTCTAGTGTGATAGGAGAAAAACTGTATCTTATTATTTAATTTGAATTATTTTATTATTTTAATGTTAAACCCTCTTCATAGAGTAATTGATATTATTATAAATTTTCTGTTTATGCCTCTCATTCAATTTTCTTATAAGGCATTTCACATTTTCTAATTGACTTGCATGTGATCTTCATATACTGAGGACATTAACCTTGTATGTGTTATTTGTTTTCTAATTATTTTCACTGTCTGCCATTTTTCTTTTAGAATTATTTGTTGTTTTTTAGAGTTGTCTATTCAAATTCAAAAATTGTTTTAATTTTTCTTATATAGTTTCTGCCTTAGATGTCATACTGAGAAAGTCCTTCCATAGTCCCCAAATTATATAAATATTCACCCATATTTCATGGTTTAGCGTGTGTATATACACACACTCACACAAATATGTAGACATATCTTCATAAATGGTATGAAACTGCTGTGTTTGTGGTAACATTATCTTTGCTAAAGTTATGCATCAGAGTTATGCTTGGTTTGAAAATAGACTTTGTGTCTATTTTTGAAGAGTTTACTTTCTGGTAATATAATTAAGAAAATATGAAAATTTGCAGATCCTTGAAGATTGAAAGCCAATCAAGCACAAGATCATTTGAAACATTATTTTTCAGGCAATTCCCTTAAACTTGTTTTTTCCCAACTTCCTTCATGGTTATTGGTCTATCTCATTTTTTCTGTTCTGAAATCAATTATAACAATTTATATTTTTGTAGAAAATTGCCCATTTCATCTTATCAAATTAGAAATCACATTTTTAAAAGATGATATACACATAGAATAAGATTTAAAGAAATTTAAACTTTTACCTAAGATTCCTTTCTCAGTAATTATGAACCAATATACTAATTATTAATCTTGGTTCACTTTTTCCCTAACCTCAGGATTAATGAGAATACTGATTAATTGAGGATCAAAAATTTTCTGCAGCAACATTACAACTCTTTGTCCCGTTTAAAATGAAAGTTCTTGCAAATATCACTTAATATGTTTTCCTAAAGTATAACTGTCTTTAACAAAAGATCAAACTGCTTCCAAATCTTATCAAAGAGGAGGCATGAAGTTATCTTTCCAGCATCCTCAATTATTATTATTAATTACTATAATTTTCCTCTCTCATTGTAAAAGTCTGTGTAAATCTCTTTGCTTGCATGGCATTCTTTCATTCAAAGGATTGTTTCCCTTCCTCAGTAGTAATTATTTACCCTTTGAAAAATATTTTATTTATACTTATATATTCTGAATCAAACTATTTCCTACCAACATAATGCACAATATCACAAACATAAAACTTCAGACTATGTTCTAAAAAGTTTGACGTTCATGGCCGAATAGGAACAGCTCCAGTCTCCAACTCCCAGCGCGAGCGACACAGAAGACTGGTGATTTCGGCATTTTCAACTGAGGTACTGGGTTCATCTCACTGGGGAGTGCCAGACGATGGGTGCTGGTCAGCTGCTGCAGCCCGACCAGCGAGAGCTGAAGCAGGGCACGGCATTGCCTCACCTGGGAAGCGCAAGGGGGAAGGGAATCCCTTTTCCTAGCCAGGGGAACTGAGACACACAACACCTGGAAAATCGGGTAACTCCCACCCCAATACTGCCTCCCTCATTGCTAGAACAGCAGTCTGTGATCTACCCGCAAGGCAGCAGCGAGGCTGGGGGAGGGGCGCCCGCCATTGCTGAGGCTTAAGTAGGTAAACAAAGCTGCTAGGAAGCTGGAACTGGGTGGAGCTCACAGCAGCTCAAGGAAACCTGCCTGTCTCTGTAGACTCCACCTCTGGGGTCAGGGCACAGTAAACAATAACAAACCCAGCAGAAACCTCTGCAGATGCAAACGACTCTGTCTGACAGCTTTGAAGAGAGCAGTGGATCTCCCAACACTGAGGTTGAGATCTGAGAAGGGACAGACTCCCTGCTCAAGTGGGTCCCTGACCCCTGAGTAGCCTAACTGGGAGATATCCCCCACTAGGGGCAGTCTGACACCCCATACCTCACAGGGTGGAGTACACCCCTGAGAGGAAGCTTCCAAAGCAAGAATCAGACAGGTACACTCGCTGTTCAGAAATATTCTGTCTTCTGCAGCCTCTGCTGCTGATACCCAGGCAAACAGGGTCTGGAGTGGACCTCAAGCAATCTCCAACAGACCTACAGCTGAGGGTCCTGACTGTTAGAAGGAAAACTATCAAACAGGAAGGACACCTACACCAAAACCCCATCAGTACATCACCATCATCAAAGACCAGAGGCAGATAAAACCACAAAGATGGGGAAAAAGCAGGGCAGAAAAGCTGGAAATTCAAAAAATAAGAGCACATCTCCCCCGGCAAAGGAGCGCAGCTCATCGCCAGCAACGGATCAAAGCTGGACAGAGAATGACTTTGACGAGATGAGAGAAGAAGGCTTCAGTCCATCAAATTTCTCAGAGCTAAAGGAGGAATTACGTACCCAGCGCAAAGAAACTAAAAATCTTGAAAAAAAAGTGGAAGAATTGATGGCTAGAGTAATTAATGCAGAGAAGGTCCTAAACGAAATGAAAGAGATGAAAACCATGACACGAGAAATACGTGACAAATGCACAAGCTTCAGTAACCGACTCGATCAACTGGAAGAAAGAGTATCAGCGATTGAGGATCAAATGAATGAAATGAAGCGAGAAGAGAAACCAAAAGAAAAAAGAAGAAAAAGAAATGAACAAAGCCTGCAAGAAGTATGGGATTATGTAAAAAGACCAAATCTCCGTCTGATTGGGGTGCCTGAAAGTGAGGGGGAAAATGGAACCAAGTTGGAAAACACTCTTCAGGATATCATCCAGGAGAATTTCCCCAACGTAGTAGGGCAGGCCAACATCCAAATCCAGGAAATACAGAGAACGCCACAAAGATACTCCTCGAGAAGAGCAACTCCAAGACACATAATTACCAGATTCACCAAAGTTGAAATGAAGGAAAAAATCTTCAGGGCAGCCAGAGAGAAAGGTCGGGTTACCCACAAAGGGAAGCCCATCAGACTCACAGCAGATCTCTCGGCAGAAACTCTCCAAGCCAGAAGAGAGTGGGGGCCAATATTCAACATTCTTAAAGAAAAGAATTTTAAACCCAGAATTTCATATCCAGCCAAACTAAGTTTCATAAGTGAAGGAGAAATAAAATCCTTTACAGATAAGCAAATGCTTAGAGATTTTGTCACCACCAGGCCTGCCCTACAAGAGACCCTGAAGGAAGCACTCAACATGGAAAGGAACAACCGGTATCAGCCATTGCAAAAACATGCCAAAATGTAAAGACCATCGAGGCTAGGAAGAAACTGCATCAACTAACGAGCAAAATAACCAGTTAATATCATAATGGCAGGATCAAGTTCACACATAACAATCTTAACCTTAAATGTAAATGGACTAAATGCTCCAATTAAAAGACACAGACTGGCAAACTCGATAAAGAGTCAAGACCCATCAGTCTGCTGTATTCAGGAGACGCATCTCACACGCAGAGACATACATAGGCTCAAAATAAAGGGGTGGAGGAAGATTTACCAAGCAAATGGAGAACAAAAAAAAGCGGGGATTGCAATAGTAGTCTCTGATAAAACAGACTTTAAGCCATCAAAGATCAAAAGAGACAAAGAAGGCCATTACATAATGGTAAAGGGATCAATTCAACAGGAAGAGCTAACTATCCTAAATATATATGCACCCAATACAGGAGCACCCAGATTCATAAAGCAAGTCCTTAGAGACTTACAAAGAGACTTAGACTCCCATACAATAATAATGGGAGACTTCAACACTCCACTGTCAACATTAGACAGATCAACGAGACAGAAAGTTAACAAGGATATCCCGGAATTGAACTCATCTCTGCAGCAAGCAGACCTAATAGACATCTATAGAACTCTCCACCCCAAATCAACAGAATATACATTCTTCTCAGCACCACATCGTACTTACTCCAAAATTGACCACGTAATTGGAAGTAAAGCACTCCTCAGCAAATGTACAAGAACAGAAATTATAACAAACTGTCTTTCAGACCACAGTGCAATCAAACTAGAACTCAGGACTAAGAAACTCAATCAAAACCGCTCAACTACATGGAAACTGAACAACCTGCTCCTGAATGACTACTGGGTACATAACGAAATGAAGGCAGAAATAAAGATGTTCTTTGAAACCAATGAGAACAAAGATACAACATACCAGAATCTCTGGGACACATTTAAAGCACTGTGTAGAGGGAAATTTATAGCACTAAATGCCCACAAGAGAAAGCAGGAAAGATCTAAAATTGACACTCTAACATCGCAATTAAAAGAACTAGAGGAGCAAGAGCAAACACATTCAAAAGCTATCGAAAGCTAGCAGAAGGCAAGAAATAACTAAGATCAGAGCAGAACTGAAGGAGATAGAGACACAAAAAACCCTCCAAAAAATCAATGAATCCAGGAGTTGGTTTTTTGAAAAGATCAACAAAATTGACAGACCACTAGCAAGACTAATAAAGAAGAAAAGAGAGAAGAATCAAATCGACGCAATTAAAAATGATAAAGGGGATATCACCACCGACCCCACAGAAATACAAACTACCATCAGAGAATACTATAAACACCTCTATGCAAATAAACTGGAAAATCTAGAAGAAATAGATAATTTCCTGGACACTTACACTCTTCCAAGACTAAACCAGGAAGAAGTTGAATCCCTGAATAGACCAATAGCAGGCTCTGAAATTGAGGCAATAATTAATAGCCTACCAACCAAAAAAAGTCCAGGACCAGATGGATTCACAGCTGAATTCTACCAGAGGTACAAGGAGGAGTTGGTACCATTCCTTCTGAAACTATTCCAATCAATAGAAAAAGAGGGAATCCTCCCTAACTCATTTTATGAGGCCAACATCATCCTGATACCAAAGCCTGGCAGAGACACAACAAAAAAAGAGAATTTTAGACCAATATCCCTGATGAACATCGATGCAAAAATCCTCAATAAAATACTGGCAAACCGGATTCAGCAACACATCAAAAAGCTTATCCACCATGATCAAGTGGGCTTCATCCCTGGGATGCAAGGCTGGTTCAACATTCACAAATCAATAAACATAATCCAGCATATAAACAGAACCAAAGACAAGAACCACATGATTATCTCAATAGATGCAGAAAAGGCTTTTGACAAAATTCAACAGCCTTTCATGCTAAAAACGCTCAATAAATTCGGTATTGATGGAACGTACCTCAAAATAATAAGAGCTATTTATGACAAACCCACAGCCAATATCATACTGAATGGGCAAAAACTGGAAAAATTCCCTTTGAAAACTGGCACAAGACAGGGATGCCCTCTCTCACCACTCCTATTCAACATAGTGTTGGAAGTTCTGGCTAGGGCAATGAGGCAAGAAAAATAAATCAAGGGTATTCAGGTAGGAAAAGAAGAAGTCAAATTGTCCCTGTTTGCAGATGACATGATTGTATATTTAGAAAACCCCATTGTCTCAGCCCAAAATCTCCTTAAGCTGATAAGAAACTTCAGCAAAGTCTCAGGATACAAAATTAATGTGCAAAAATCACAAGCATTCTTATACACCAGTAACAGACAAACAGAGAGCCAAATCATGAATGAACTTCCATTCACAATTGCTTCAAAGAGAATAAAATACCTAGGAATCCAACTTACAAGGGATGTAAAGGACCTCTTCAAGGAGAACTACAAACCACTGCTCAGTGAAATAAAAGAGGACACAAACAAATGGAAGAACATACCATGCTCATGGATAGGAAGAATCAATATCGTGAAAATGGCCATACTGCCCAAGGTAATTTATAGATTCAATGCCATCCCCATCAAGCTACCAATGAGTTTCTTCACAGAATTGGAAAAAACTGCTTTAAAGTTCATATGGAACCAAAAAAGAGCCCGCATCTCCAAGACAATCCTAAGTCAAAAGAACAAAGCTGGACGCATCATGCTACCTGACTTCAAACTATACTACAAGGCTACAGTAACCAAAACAGCATGGTACTGGTACCAAAACAGAGATATAGACCAATGGAACAGAACAGAGTCCTCAGAAATAATACCACACATCTACAGCCATCTGATCTTTGACAAACCTGAGAGAAACAAGAAATGGGGAAAGGATTCCCTATTTAATAAATGGTGCTGGGAAAATTTGCTAGCCATAAGTAGAAAGCTGAAAGTGGATCCTTTCCTTACTCCTTATACGAAAATTAATTCAAGATGGATTAGAGACTTAAATGTTAGACCTAATACCATAAAAATCCTAGAGGAAAACCTAGGTAGTACCATTCAGGACATAGGCATGGGCAAAGACTTCATGTCTAAAACACCAAAAGCAACGGCAGCAAAAGCCAAAATTGACAAATGGGATCTCATTAAACTAAAGAGCTTCTGCACAGCAAAAGAAACTACCATCAGAGTGAACAGGCAACCTACAGAATGGGAGAAAATTTTTGCAATCTACTCATCTGACAAAGGGCTAATATCCAGAACCTACAAAGAACTCAAACAAATTTACAAGAAAAAAACAAACAACCCCATCAAAAAGTGGGCAAAGGATATGAACAGGCATTTCTCAAAAGAAGACATTCATACAGCCAACAGACACATGAAAAAATGCTCATCATCACTGGCCATCAGAGAAATGAAAATCAAAACCACAATGAGATACCATCTCACACCAGTTAGAATGGCGATCATTAAAAAGTCAGGAAACAACAGGTGCTGGAGAGGATGTGGAGAAATAGGAACACTTTTACACTGTTGGTGGGATTGTAAACTAGTTCAACCATTATGGAAAACAGTATGGCGATTCCTCAAGGATCTAGAACTAGAAGTACCATATGACCCAGCCATCCCATTACTGGGTATATACCCAAAGGATTATAAATCATGCTGCTATAAAGACACATGCACACGTATGTTTATTGCGGCACTATTCACAATAGCAAAGACTTGGAATCAACCCAAATGTCCATCAGTGACAGACTGGATTAAGAAAATGTGGCACATATACACCATGGAATACTATGCAGCCATAAAAAAGGATGAGTTCGTGTCCTTTGTGGGGACATGGATGCAGCTGGAAACCATCATTCTCAGCAAACTATGGCGAGAACAGAAAACCAAATACCGCATGTTCTCACTCATAGGGGGGAATTGAACAATGAGATCACTTGGACATAGGAAGGGGATCATCACACACCAGGTCCTATTGTGGGGAGGGGTGGGGGGAGGGATAGCATTAGGAGATATACCTAATGTAAATGACGAGTTAATGGGTGCAGCACACCAACATGGCACATGTATACATATGTAACAAACCTGCACGTTGTGCACATGTACCCTATAATTTAAAGTATACTAAAAACAAAAACAAAAACATAAAATGGTGTGTTTAGGTCATGTACATTCAATGTTAGTATTGAGATGTGAGGCACTGTTCTATTCATCATGTTAGATGTTGCCTAAATACCTTGTTTTTTTTTCATTGTGTTATTGTTTTATAGGCCTGTGAGATTTATGCTTTAAGGAGGTTCTATTTTGGTGTATTTTGAGGTTTTGCTTCAAAATTTAGAAGTCTTTTTAGCATTTTCTTGTAGTGCCAGTTTGGTAGTCCATTTGTAGCTACTCGGATGGAGTTGGAGACAATTATTCTAAGTGAAGTAACTCAGGAATGGAAAGCCAAATATCTTATGTTCTCACTTATAAGTGAGAAGTAAACTATGAGAATGCAAAGACATAAGAATGATACAATGGACTTTGGGGACTCAGGGACAAGGATGGGTGTGGGGTGAGGGACAAAAGCCTATACCTTGGGCACAGTGTACACTGCTTGGTTGATGGCATCACCAAAATCTCAGAAATCAATGCTACAGAACTTCTCCATGTAACCAAAACCACCTGTTCCCTAAAAGCTATTGAATTAATTTTTTAAAAAAAGGAAGGGTGCAAAACAAAGACGCAAGTGACCAGAATAAATTTTTAAAGTCTGCTGTTAGCCATTGCTTCAAAACATGCAGAACATAGTATATTTGATTGTATATTGCAAACTATACATATATTTCTACAAATATACAGTTTCATAAAATTTGTCATACTATTTATATTTGAGCATAGTACTTTTCATTCACGTACATCTTCATATATAATATATTCAATTAGATTTGCAGTTGATGTTTTACAAGTTTAATTGTCTGTGTCTATACTTGATGGTGCATCTTTGTGTTCTGTCATAATTTCAAATGATTGGGGACCGATCAAAGAGTAAGATATGACCACAGGTACAATAAAATAAACATTGGGTGACATTTACACAGGGTTGCAAGAGGGAGGAAGTCCCTCATAGCAGGAGTCTGTCTACAGACTGTGGTGAAGGGGGCTCTCTCATCAGAAGGGGAGAAGAACAAGGGAACTCCCAGGGGAGAAAGGGATCAGGCTTATGTGTTTAGGTTATATTACTCAGAAACATGGTGGGGAGTTACTGGGTCAGAGACTCCTAAGGACCCACCGTAGCTTGGAGTTTTATAACCAGAAGGCTCTATCTTATCACTGGTAAGCACATGTAGGGTAGGGTTTCATAGGGTATGCAAATCAGGCGGACTCCAAATTGCTAAAAATCTGCTTTTGGAGATTATTTTTAAAATAGTTGGATATATAAAAATTTGAATTTGGTGTTGGTGGGCTTATGAGCTAATAAGTTTTATCCTTCAGTGAAGAAACACCATAGGGGCCAATATACAGAGGCCATCTTTGGCTCATTCTGTTTTTAAAATAATGGCAAAATCTTTGTGTATATTCGTAGTTGCTACTTACGAGTTTTCATGGTTTCAATATCCCTACATGTACACATATGTGAATATTTAGAGAATACAGTCAGATAGTCACATTCTCAAAGTCTTCATACCTAAATACAAAATAAGTAAGTCATTCAAACTAAAGGACATCTTTAATATAGCAAAAATTTCTGGTGATTTGAAAAACATAATTGTATTATTTAGGATACAAGCAGTCATGTAAGTTCAGTTTCAAAGACAATGATTTTGACATGAACCATATATACACACTTATATAGTTAAAGTACAGTTGACTTTTGAACAACATGAGCTTGAACTTCAGGGGTCCACTCATATATTGATTTTCTGCATCTGTCACCCCTGAGACAGTAAGACAAAGTTCTTCTCTTCCTCTTCCTCCTCAGCCTACTCAAGATGAGCAGGATGAAGATCTTTATGATAATCTACTTCCACTTAATTAATAGTAAATATATTTTCTTTTCTTTATGATTTCCTTGATAACATTTTCTTTCCCCTAGCTTCCTTTATTGCAATAAAACAGTATATAATACATATAACACACAAAATATGTGTCAATCAACTGTCTATGTTATCAGTAAGGTTATTGGTCAAAAATAGGCTATTAGTAATTAAGATTTTGGGGAGTTGAAAATTTGGCTATTAGTAGTTAAGATTTTGGGGAGTCTGGATTTCTGACTGTGCAGGAAAGGTCAGCACCTCTAACCCCCACATGGTTCAAGGGTCAACTATACATTTATATTTAAATATATAAATGTGAGGTGTGTGTGTGTGTTTGTGGTTTGTGGGTGTGTGTGTATGTGTGTATCACCATCTGGAAATATTGAAGAAAAATCTCAAATAGAAGAATCAGGAAACAACAGGTGCTGGAGAAGATGTGGAGAAATAGGAACACTTTTACACTGTTGGTGGGATTGTAAACTAGTTCAACCATTATGGAAAACAGTATGGCGATTCCTCAAGGATCTAGAACTAGAAGTACCATATGACCCAGCCATCCCATTACTGGGGATATACCCAAAGGATTATAAATCATGCTGCTATAAAGACACATGTACACGTATGTTCATTGCGGCACTATTCACAATAGCAAAGACTTGGAATCAACCCAGATGTCCATCAGTGACAGACTGGGTTAAGAAAATGTGGCACATATACACCATGGAATACTATGCAGCCATAAAAAAGGATGAGTCTGTGTCCTTTGTAGGGACATAGATGCAGCTGGAAACCATCATTTTCAGCAAACTATTGCAAGAACAGAAAACCAAACACTGCATGTTCTCACTCACAGGTGGGAACTGAACAATGAGATCACTTGGACTCGGGAAGGGGGACATCACACACCGGGGCCTATTATGGGGGGGGGGGGGAGGGATTGCATTGGGAGTTATACCTGATGTAAATGACGAGTTGATGGGTGCTGACGAGTTGATGGGTGCAGCACACCAACATGGCACAAGTATACATATGTAACAAACCTGCATGTTATTCACATGTACCCTAGAACTTAAAGTATAACAATAAAAAAAAAAAAAGAATCAGAATTCTGAGATGCTACTTGCAAACCATAAATATTTTCTCCATCAATTAGGCAGATAATACAAATTTCGATGGTCAAAATTTTCTAAGTAGGGCACAAATTTTTCCCTCAAAAAAGATATGTTTTGCTATGGATTGAATATTTGTCCACTCCAAAACTTATGTTGAAATTGGAGTTGTAACATACTAAGTAATGTACATTGTAACAGTACTAAGAGGTGCGATTTTTAAGAGGTGATTAGACCAGCAGGTCTCTGCCCTCATGGGTGGAATTTATGCCATTATTAAAGGGTGAATGTGACCCTCTCTTGCTTTCTTTTGCCCTCATGAAAGCTTTCGTGAGATGTGAGCCTCTAATCATGGACTTCCCAGCCTTCAGAACTGTGAGCCAATAAATTTCTGTTCATTGTCAATTACCTGGTCTGTGGTATTTTGCTATAGCAGCACAAAGAACCCTAAGACATATTTTAACAGATCAATTTTTAGGGAAATGGAGGAATCAGAGAATAAGGGTGAAATATATAGCTAGACTGGTTGAAATTTGTTTCATCAGTAAAATCATTTTAGTTACATACACATGGTCAAGAGTCTCAGTTTATAGTACTGGCCTCTTGTACAGTGTGGAATGATGATAACTTGTTTCAAGAAGCCCTACCACCTCGTATTACATACCTTTTACTTTAGGTACTAATCCTCACTTACCAAAACACCAATACTCTTATTTTCCACCACAAAGCATTCTACTTAGGATACCCAGAATTTTAGTGTTGACTCTTGCTTCTCATCTCTATCAAAACATGCTTTTCACAAATATCATGCCTTTGGGAACCTAAGTGAATAGTTTGTCTAATGAACTCATCCAAGTTTAAGCACTAATGGCTTAAAGTTTATCCCTCTTTAATAACACTGTGTTTTATTTAAGTACTTACATCAAAAAGATAGGCACATGAGGTCCAGAGTTTGAGACCAGCCTGGCCAACATGGAGAAACTCCATCTCTACTAAAAATATAAAAATTAGCCAGGTGCAGTGGCAGGCATCTATATCCCAGCTACTCGGGAGGCTGAGGCAGGAGAATCGCTTGAACCCGGGAGGCAGAGGTTGCAGTGAGCCAAGATCGTGCCACTGCACTCCAGCCTTTGCAATAGAGCCAGACTCCGTGTCAAAAAAAAAAAAGATAGGCAATTAAAAGACATTGAAGACAGAGAAACTGTTTGAGGTCAGGGGAAAGGTCTCTCAAAATATACCATTTGACTTATTGTCTGTTTCATCTATGCCTAAAGAAATGCCACCTAATCAAATAGCTAGAGGAGTAAATTCCAGGAATCTCTAAAATAATTTCCTCTCAATTGTATTAAAATATATATTTAAAAATCCTATAATCTAATGTATATATAGTGTTGATTTATGGTGCTATAGTGGAAATAAATGTCCAAATATAGGGTATTCGGAAAATAAATTACCAATCAGTCACACAGTGAGAAACAATGTAGACATTAGAAGTGGTATAAAAGCATATTTATTGATATGAAAGTATAGTCATACGAAATTATAAGAAAGTGACAATTCAGCTTATAAACCAATGCATATATCATATTTTTAGAAACACACACACAGCTAAAAAATAATGATAATATCTCCAGATAGTGGGTTTATAGGCAATTTTTTAATTCTTTTTGCTTGTCTGCATTTTCTAACTTTTTGGATCAAAAGAACATGTATTTCTTTTCATAATAAAAAGTTTTTTTAAAAAATTAGTAACTGATACATTCCTTTAAGTAGATAACCATGAGTGATTTAAGAACAAAGTACTCATTAACATATCTTCAACAACTCGCCTGACACCTAGAACACAGTAGATAATTAAAGTTTTTAATCAAAGGTAAGCCATACAAGCGATTGGGTTTCAGATTAATCAATTCTATAGGACTAGGATTTTAGCAGTGCAGTCAATGTATCCTACTCTCTTATCCATTCCTTTTGAAAAGTTTTAGGTTGGGCTTCAAAATTTCATTCAGAAACCATCATATGGTTATGAAGTAGATTTGATATAAAATATACAACTAATTCAGTGAAGAAAGTCCATGGTAGCTTGATGGGGACAGTATTGAACCTATACAATTGGAGAAGACAGTGTGGCAATTCCTCAAGGATCTAGAACTAGAAATACTATTTGACCCAGCAATCTCATTACTGGGTATATACCCAAAGGATTATAAATCATTCTACTATAAAGACACATGCACACAAACGTTTATTGCAGCACTATTCACAACAGCAAAGACTTGGAACCAACTCAAATGTCCATCAATGATGGCGTGGATAAAGAAATTGTGGCGCATATACACCATAGAATACTATGCAGCCATATAAAAGGATGAATTCATGTCCTTTGCTGGGACATGGATGAAGCTGGGAACCATCATTTTCAGCAAACTAACACAGGAACAGAAAACCAAACACCACATGTTCTCACTTAGTTCTCACTAAGTGGGAGTTCAACAATGAGAACACATGGACACAGGGAGAGGAACATCACACACTGGGGCCTGTCCAGGGGTGGGGGACTAGGGGAGGGATACCATTAGGAGAAATACCTAATGTAGATGACAGGTTGATGGGTGCAGCAAACCACCATGGCAAGTGTATACCTTTGTAACAAACCTGCACCTTCTGCACATGTATCCCAGAAATTAAAGTATAATAAATATATATATATATATATATAATTATAAATTTTAGAGGCTAGTTCATAACGCCCTAATAACTTAATTTCTTGAAAGGTTTCTTATAGCAAGACTATTTCCTTGGAATTATATTATAAAAATGTTCTCAGCTTAAATAACTTCCATCTCCACTCCACCTCAGTCCTCACCTTTTTTTTTTTTTTTTTTTTTTTTTTGAGACGGAGTCTTGCTCTGTCACCCAGGCTGGAGTGTAGTGGCGCGATCTCGGCTCACTGAAAGCTCCGCCTCCCAGGTTCACGCCATTCTCCTGCCTCAGTCTCCCCAGTAGCTGGGACTATAGGCGCCCGCCACCACGCCCAGCTAATTTTTTGTATTTTTAGTAGAGACGGGGTTTCACCGAGTTAGCCAGGATGGTCTGGATCTCCTGACCTTGTGATCCATCCGCCTCGGCCTCCCAAAGTGCTGGGATTACAGGCGTGAGCCACCGCGCCCGGCCCTCATCTTATACTTAATCATTGCATGGAATTTCCTGGTTGCTCTAACTGTGTTCCTCCTAGTTTTCTTATTGTTTCCTATTATCACGTTTTAATAACTTCTTCAATACCTTATTGGCCTCACTATGCATCAAGGATCCTATTTTCAAATGCTTCAACGAAATTCTTACCAATTCCCTGAACCTCTCAACTCCCTTATCCTTGCATTATACCTACCATGCGGAACCGCAACCCTGAATTAACCCAACCAACCATTTTCTTGAATTTCCTATCCAGTTTATGCAAGTTGCTTCAAGAAAGACACATCACCATTCTGATTAGGTACATTAAATATTCATGATATAAAATTTCAACTGAGACCCCACTTTTAATAATTTCTTTTCATTTCTATATAATTAACTGAATCCACTGCAGCAACTACTATAAAACTCTTCTGTTCTCCTCAGTCTCTGCAAACTGAGTAGTCTACACTTACTGCATACTTTTTGTTTTTCTTCAGCTCCAGTCATTCTGGGTTCAACATCTAGCATACTATGAAAACTTAAACTCACTACAAAGTACCAATTCCAATGATATCTTCCAGTTTATTGTTATAATCTACTTATTTGTATAATTTGTTACTGTTGACAACCCATCATTCCTAAATTTTCTCTTCCAGTGATTTCTGTGATGGTCTCATTATCTTCTCTTCTTTTCTCTTTGAATTCCTCTGCCCTTCTCATGAATTCCTCTTCTAAGCATTTCTTATTTAAGGTATTTCCCAATGTTCTGTTCCTGATCCTCTTCTGCCATTTATTCACTATTAGCAACTGCATCCTTTCCTATAACTTCGACAATAAACTTCCCAACCCCTGATTCTCTTCTGAAGTGCATTACCAAATTTATATCTGCCTGATTAGCATTTATAAATGTTCCAGAAGCATCTCAAACTTAACATGTATAAACCATATCACCTCATCAGACTTCCAACTTTTCTATTCCTTCTGTATTTTTCAGGTACTTAAAGCCAAATCCTCAGCATCCATTTTTACTCCTCCATATTCCTAATTATTCTCTATATTTAAGCATGAATTATATCCTGTTACTTCTATCACTACAACATTTTACCCTCTTTCCAAGAAAATGTGCTTACTATCTTAGCTCAAGCCTCATTATCTCAGACTTTGACTATTATAACAACTAGTGTTTCTGACTTTAGTCTATTGTTCTGCTCTCCTAAATCATAGGTAGACGGTATTGCATCTTTTCACTATTCAAAGATGTTTATGAGCTCCCACTGCAAACAGAAATAAAGTCGAGTTCATAATTCTGACATGTGTAGTACTCTATATTTCTTCCCCAATCTACTTTACCAGACTCATCTGTCACTCAGTTGACCCCACAAATACTGAGACACTTTGGCTATGGCCTTTACCTTGATCACACCTCTACCCCGACATCCCAACCCTAATCTCTCAGTACTAGGCTTACTAAACCTTCATTCCTTAATTCAATAACCACTTATATACAAAACACTATAATGGGTAAGTAGGTAAAAGGAAAAAAAAAGAGTTTCTGTCATCAAATATTTTATAGTCTAATGAAGAGAGAGATGAATGAATCATTATGCTATGATATAGTACCTGTTATAAGAGAGGTGTGTGGGAATAGGAACATTGTAGAAGAAAACCTGCTTGAGCAATCTGGACACAGCTTCACACAGAGCTAACATTTGAGCAGGGTGATCGAGTTGACCTATCTCTCATCTCTCTGTATCCTTCAAAATTAATTTATTTCTATCGCTATGGTAACACTCATTACAGTCTTCTTTGTACCATTTCTTCATGGATTCACTAATTCAACAATCTTTATCATCTACTGTGTGCCAGACATTTATCTAAACACTAAGCAAGAACCAAACAGACAAAACCTCCAATTTTCTTGGAGATTTGATTCTGGTGTGAAGAGATTTAAAAAGTAAATTATATTGAATATAAGAATGTCATAAATGCTACCAAAACTTAAAGCCAGGTAGCGGGCTAAGGAATACTGGTGTTGGGACACAATCTTAATAGGAATTTTGTATTATTTATGACTCTTATACTAGATTTGGGGTTTCTCAAGAGCTATTTCACAGTGTGGCTATTTCAGTTTTGCATTGTGGTGTCTGATAATTGTTTGCCAAGTTGAATTGGTTGTAACAAATTTTCTTCAAATTTCTATAGACTTTTTTTTATCCAAATCTCTAACAAAGGCTACATTGTTTGCATGGCAGGAAGGAAGATGATTGCTAAAATGTTCTATACAAACTCTTTTAATTTGTGTTCTGTCAAAGGATCAATTAGATATCATCATTTAGTTAAATTTCCCACCTTAAATTTAAAACATCAACAACAAATTGTGGGTGTTCATGAAATTTTTTATAATAGAAATTTGTTTGTATAGTGACCCAAAAGCATAATAAAAAATGTAAATAATTTGTGTTTCACAACTAAGTCAATCAATCATATTTAGGTGGCAGAATAACAATAACAGTTTCAAAATTAAAACAGAGTTTTAGCCTTTGAAAGATGTTGAACTTTAATTACGAACTGCAAGTCTGTAAAAAAAAAAAAAAAAATTAATGTTCTCAAGAGTTTCCCTGGATTGTCATTTTTGATATCTACATTCACTATGGAGAATCACTGATATGATTTTTGTAAAATGAGATTTTTATTAGCTTGTACATATCATAACTCAGTAAAGATGTTGTTGAATCTGGGCAGATCTTTAACTATAATCTCAGTTTTCACAGTGTGTTTGATTAGCTGCCTTTTTTGTTTGAAGATCAGTGAATTTATTTTTTAATGTCTTCAGACTGAATTCAACTATCTTACTTTGTGATATGAAAAGTGGAGCCAACCTTGAATAATAAGACCCTGTGATTAATTGTTTTCACAGCAATAATCTGCACTGCAATTTTCCCCAGCATTGTTGAAGCCTTAAACCATTCAATACAGTGGGGAAAGACACTATGGAGAAACTGAAGATGAGTTATATAAGCTTTACCACTAATAACAAGATCTTGAAGAAGAGCAATATGTGTCACTTCTAGTAACATAAAGATAAATGTCATAGCATTTCCAACCACAATGATATACAAACAAAAGACCTCGCAATTTTAGAAATATAGAGTATATTCAATACTCTCTAATTCCTTCTCACTATAAATTTGGTTATAATTTGGTAGGTAGAAATTCATAAAGCTCAGATTCATCTTTCAGATAACTTCCCATTTGTCAAACTTTGTATACTAAACTAACTGAAAAATTACTGAGAGCTTCCAGTGCACCAGTTTTTGCTTTCCCTCAATATTAATCATTTTGATTCTCTCTCTGTTTTTATAGGACACAATACCCTATTAAGAACTACAGAAGAGATCAAATGCTCCCTCTGCAGTCCCTCCAGGAGAGGGAGATATATTTGTTCCCTTGTTTGTTCTTTCATCCAAGTTAGCCACAGGTTCCCATAAACCCACCCAGAAATTTCCCTCTGACTGTTAATGACAAATTAGCCTTTCATCTAAAATCAGATAATACGGTTGAATATAAATGTTGTCTGGTAATTAGCTTATATTACTAAACATTGGTAATGCCTTACAGAAACAGTTTTGGAAGTCATCTGAATGACCCAGAATAAGAACAGCCAAAGCACTCAGTCAGGCAGGCTGAGCTAAGCCTTCAGGAGCTATGCATATTTAAGCAGATTTGATGAGATCAAAGGGTAAGTTATGTGTAGGTAGTTTTCCTTGCTGAGTCCCTCTGTAGAGAACATGGCTTTTTCTCTTTTTCCTTTCAGATATGGGATTGAAGGTTTCCATTCAGTTCATATGTGCACTAGACAACAACAAATATAGTTAGTCCAACTGCAAGTTCTTAAGCACACATACAATTCTCTTATTCTCAGAGGTCCAAGAAACATCCCTTCCACTTAATATTATCCACCCCAAAAATTTGTGAAAAGTGTTTGCTATGCACAAAAAAAAAGAAAAAGAAAACAAACAAACAAACAAATAAAAACAAGCTTAGTACAGTCAATGTCTTTCTCCCATTTAGTAGATGTGTGCCAGCAAGGACATTTATTTTTAGAACGTGTTTACTGGAAAAATGCAGTTGTATTTGAATGATTGTTTAGGGAAAAATAAAGTCTTTGGGTGAGTCATAAGTGAAGGAAAAAAAGGTCATTTGAGAAGATTTCAGCCGAAGGAGAAATTGATAAAGAATATGGAAACGAATTCTAATTAGACTGAAAGGTTCCAAGACTGCACCCTGTGGTGAAATTAGTGTCTTCAATAGACAATACGCCTCGTTAACAATAGGAATCTAACTTTTATTACACTTTTCTTGAATTTTTTGCTTCAAGTTGTAACACTTAAAATATGCGTTAATGACCAAATGAATTAATTTATTTGCTGTGGCTATTCTGAGTCTCTTGAATGAGCAAGACATCTAGCCTGAACCTTTGAAAAGAGAACTAGAATAAATTATATGGTGCATAATCTGGTAACAGATAATGATCTGATGAAAGAGTCACCTTTACAGGAAGCGCAAAGAATATTAACAAATGAAAGCTACTACTACTATGCATGTTAAATCATTTAGCATTTCCAAATGAAGCCAGGGTGTTGTTGAAATTTATTCTGTGTATCTGACTGTGATGTAGTTCAGTCTTGATCAAGAATCCCATGTCAAAATCTAACATGGAAAATCCAAGAGTGGTACTAAAATTATTTACAGGAGGTAAGTAAGTAATTTTAAAGTCTTTGTTTAATAGACAAACCTTCATCACTCTGGGAAAGCTGGGTTTAAATAATTCATTTACCTAATTAAAAGGAAGACAAAGTTAGGTCATGTTTAAAACTTAAATATAATGTGGTACCCATCCTCTTAATTGCATAACAGAGTCCTGCTTTTTGCACTTAATTGTATAATTTTTTAAGACTGGCAAGTTTCTGCAGTGAGCCGAGATTGCGCCACTGCACTCCAGCCTGGGCGACAGAGCAAGACTCCGTCTCAAAAAAAAAAAAAAAAAAAAAAAAAAAGACTGGCAAGTTTCAAAAACAATAAGATAATCAACTAGTATTTACAGTCTGTCATTTTGCTATTAGAAATATTTTATTCTAACATCCTGGAAGAAAGGAGAAAAAAGAAATATTAAGTATTGCTTAAAGTTGGCTTAACTGGTTGGGGAGTTGAGGGTGGAGAAAAAACATAAATTTTGATTTGTCGTTTATTTCACTTCATAGGTCATAGCAAATGAAAAAGGAGAATTACAAAGGGGAAACACCCAGGTACAACATGAATTATCTCTTGGACTGCTGAAATGTTTGATTACAGTGCTTCTGATTTCCTAATTGACAAATTTTTAATGTAATAAGGTCCTCAAATCCAGAAAGATTATTCTGATACGAGAAGTAAAGATAATCCTTGAAGAAACGAAATAAACCAAAGAAATAATTTGCTTTAACTCCTGGTTGTTGTTAACAAATGTACATGCTCAACATAAGACAACTCATTGGGGTATAATGATTTTAAAATTACATCCTTGGAAAATATGAATTGGCCCTCACAGATAATGAGGTAGAAGTGGGAGAGCCTTCTTATACTAAACACAATATTTTGACCTTTAGGGTTGTGACTGAGGGATGAAGCAAGACAATTACCCCCAAAAGTAAAAGAACACAGTATCCTGCACATAGAGAAATTAAACAGCTATTTGCTTCTAACATATTTTTCTGACAATCAATGAATAAAAGAGATGATGTTATTAGACTACATTACTCTTCATCAGAAAATGAATGGAATAATTGTTTTCTTTTTTAATTATACTTTATAAGTTCTGGAATACATGTGCAGAACACGCAGGGGGTGTTTTTTGTTTGTTTGTTTTGCTGTTTTGTTTTCATTTTTTCCTTTTTTTTTTTTTTTTTTTTTGAGACGGAGTCTCACTCTGTCACCAGGCTGGAGTGCTGTGGCGTGATCTCGGCTCACTGCAACCTCTAACTACCTGGTTCAAGTGATTCTCCTGCCTCAGCCTCCCGAGTGGCTGGGATTACAGGCACGCACCACCACGCCCAGCTAACTTTTGTATTTTCAGTAGAGACGGGGGTTTCACCATGTATACATGTGCCATGGTAGTTTGCTGCACCTATCAACCCGTCACCTACATTAGGTATTTCTCCTAATGCTGTCCCTCCCCTAGCCGTTCACCCCTCGACAGGCCCTGGTGTGTGACGTTCCTCTCCCTGTGTCCATGTGTTCTCATTGTTCAACTCCCACTTATGAGTGAGAACATGCGGTGTTTGGTTTTCTGTTCCTGGCTTAGTTTGTTGAGAAAGGTGGTTTCCAGTTTCATCCATGTCCCTGCAAAGGACATGAACTCATGTTTTTTTATGGCTGCATAGTATTCCATGGTGTATATATGCCACATTTTCTTTATCTAGTCTATCACTGACGGGCATTTGGGTTGGTTCCAAGTCTTTGCTACTGTGAACAGTGCTGCAGTAAACATACGTGTGCATGTGTCTGTATAGTAGAATGATTTATAATCCTTTGGGAATTTTTTGTTCTTATAAATGTCAGGTTTGGTAGAAAGGAGAAGCTGCATGAAAGGAAAATATCATCTGTACTTCTTGCTGGGTTTTTCATTGTTAAAACCTGATTCCTTATTAATTCATTATTATGTCTTGTACTCCTTGAACATTTTCCATCCAAGCTATTGGAGTCCTAATCTAGAGAGTGAGTTTTGTGTAACATAACTTATAGTACAAGATTGAAAGCATTAAGCAAACTTTTTGCCAGTGATAAAAATGGTACATTGGTGACTTACTTCTTTTATTTCAATTTTGAAGAATGACTTCAGAACTCAAAGAATAATAAAATATAATCTTCCAACATTACTCTAACTTTTTCTCCAATTATATGTGATAGACAGCTAGAAGAAATAATCAAAGCAGAAGTAAGAGTTGAGAAGCAAATCTCAGAATCACAAAAATTATTCTTAAAGGAACATAGGTTGTAGTCTGTAGCCGGCCCAGATGCAGTGCTGGGATACTTTCAACAGTGGAGTGCTTTCTTATTAAGGGGAAAAGGAGATATTTTAGGCTTTTGGAGAAAGGTCAGTCTAAATGTTATAGCTTCTGAACATCTCTATTTCATTTAACACTTTTAACTTGATAACCCCAAATCAGTATTTCCATCCCCAAATATTTCCTTCAGTGGCAGGTACAAAGATCCAACTAAATAGCAGAACTTTACACTTAAATGTCGCTAATGGCACAAAATTACCAAGTATTTTTCTCCTGTGCTACCTGCCCCAAGTCAATAGCATTCCTTGCTTAAGCCAGAAGCCTGACATCATTGCTTGTAATTCATCAATTTCCCAATTGAGGCAATACAGGAGCCTCCTCCAAACTAAACAAATCAGAAAAACTTCTGCTTCTAAGCCTGTATTTTCTTTTCCAGGAAACACATTCACATCTGCCAGGTGACATCAGCCAGAAACTTGGCAGTGATTACAGATTTCTTCCTCTTCCTACCTCTGATCTCCATTCAGCTCTCTCCTTTCTCTCTCTTTCTCTCTCAGTAAAACCAGAGAATTCTGTTTTCCATAACTCCCAAATCTGTCTACATCATATCCCCATAGCCACGACTCTAGACCAGACCTTTAACATCCCTCCCCCGATGTTAGTTTCCAAACTACACCATTGATATCAGAAATACGTTTTGAAGGCAAAATGTGTTATATTATTCACTCTATCATTAAATGAAAAGAAGGATTAAGAGGACAATCATATTAAGGAGGAAGAAACTGTGGAGCACTCTCTAATTATATTATACTTCTTGAAATGTGAATGTCATCTTTGACTCCTTCCCCTCCTCATGTTCCTCCCACATTTAGCTGCTACATCCTGTTCATTCTAACTCTAGAGTGTCTCTAACGTTCATTTCCATTCCTACTGTCACTAACATAATTCAGGTCCTCATCATTTTTCATACGATTTCCTCTTGTTAAAACAAAACTACTTAGTTTCTTGTTCTGCTTATACAAGTAATGCAAGCTCATTGCGCTAAGAATTTTCAGAAAATGCAGAAATATAGTGAAAAATGTAAAAATTGTCTACTATCTCACTTTTCATAAATAACCATTGTCAACATTTTGGTATAAATCCTTCCTGATGTTTTCTATATAAATTTTCCTCCATCTCTACCTCCCTCTTCTTTACTCCCTCTCTCTTTCCTTCCTTTCTTCCTTTTTTCTTCCTTCTTTTCCTCCTCCCTCCCTCCCTTTCCTTTCTTCCTTCTTTCTTTCCTTCCTTCCTTCCATTCCACCTCTCAAATTTTTATTAAACTCCTATTATGCACCAGACACTGTGCTAACTGCTAATTATACACCTGTAAACAAGAAAATGTATTCTCACCAAACTCACCTTCTAGTGGAAAAATTGGGCAGCAACAAATAATTACAGGTTGCAATGGGTGCCATAAGAGATATAAATAGCATGCTGTAATGAGGAATGACAGGTTACCTAATATAGATGGGGTTGTCAGGAAAGGTCTCTCTGAGGGAGGTGACATTTAAGCTAAAACCTGAAGGATCAAAAAATATAGGTCAATGTTTATAAAATACTTTTCATGGGTGAAGCCTTTCTAAGCATGTTTTAAAAAAAGAAAAGCAGAAATCAGAAAGGCTTCGAATGGTTTTTCCCATGACAGATACTTTACAAACATTGACCTCATTATCCTATAGTACGATTTCATTGTTTGCATTTAAATATTTTGTCCATCTGTGATATTTGGATAAGATGTTATATAGAGATCTGAGGCAGAGACAACAGTGATTAATCATCAAACACTTCAACTACTCTCCTTCATTTCCCAAACAGCTTATTGTTAGGAAAGATTGTAAAACTAGTTATGGTAGGATGTGGGAAAGGATAAAAAAAAAACTTATGATACCACAGCTATCTTTTCCTTTCTTGTAATGTCTAAAGAGGCCACATGCTCCAGAGAGTGCAAATATAAGATATTGCTACTTCTGTCATCATGGATCCCTGAGTGATTATGTGAAGCAGAGATCCCACTGCCAATCATCAATGGACATGTAGATTAACTGTGAGATAAGTTTTGGTTTTGATAAGCCACTGAAATTTCATGGGTGATTTGTTACTGCAGCATAATATAGCCTAGTGGTTCTCAAACTTTAGCATGCAGCAGAATCACCTGGAAAGTTTATTAAAACACAAATTGCAGGGTCTCACCACCCAAAGTTTCTGATTCAGTGGGTTCTGGAGTGGTGCCTGAAAATTTTCATTGCTAAAATTTCCCACATGATATGGACACTCTTGTCCAGAGGATACATCTAGAAAACCACCACTCAACCTCACCTACAGAAGAGCTAATTTGATTTTAGTTTTTCCAAATAGCAATTTGCTCTGCAAATATTCCTTCATTTTGATATTTTTTTTAAAGTATCCCCTTATTATAAACTAACATGCATTTGGGCCAATTACTAGCACTCCAGTGACTTCCTCACAATGACCTGGTTGCCTAATCAAGCACTAGAATCACACTTTTAATTTTTATAACTACATAATTTAATATTTGTTAGAATAAGTCTCCTCTTGTTGCTCTTACTCCAAAATGCCCATCTATCCTTGCAAGTTTTTTTTTTTAACTTTTTGGCCTTTCTGAAAAATTTTAGAATCATTTTTCTAAGAAATAAATAAAAACAAAATCCCACTGAAATTTTTACTGGGTTTATGTTAAATTTAAATATTAATTTTGAAAGAATTTTATTTAAGTTGTTCATATCAAGAATATGAAAATTCTCTCTATTCAAATCTGCTTATATGTACCTTAGTAAATTTTATTATCTCTTGCCTGGACTGTTGCAATAATCTTCTATAATTTTCCTACTAATTACAACATGACATAACAACACTCCCAGATCAATTTGCCAAAAGCAGCGTCCCCAACATGAAATTCTACTATTTGAAATTTTTAATGCTATTGCATTGCTAAGAAAATAAGGTAAAACTCCTTAGCCCATGCTTTAGTCTTTAGCTAAAATCTCATGATTAAGGAAAATCTAATGTAATTGGCAGTCAATATATCTAACAGCAAAAGAGAGATTTTAAAACTTCTGAAGTTCAAAGCTGGGTGGGAGGGAATACATTCTGAATTTAATACACAATTTATCACACATGATAAATAAGTTTGTTCAAGTAAAAAGGACTACTCTTCCAAATTAGTCAGAACATATTGAGACTTCAGATTCTTGGGGTATTCTCTACTCTGTGTCATTTTCATCTTGCAAGCCTGTGTAAAGAGGTCAACTGTTGAATTAAGCCAGCTTAAAATTACTTTAAAATAAGTAAAGATATTGAAGGGTTAAGTGGAAAATCAGTATTTTCTTCTTTTATTTTAGATTCACTTATTATTAGGTAACACAGAGGGAAAACTAATGCATTTCCTAATTATATTGAATAATGGAGCATACGAATCACTAAGCAATGAAATCCCAGACAACAGTGAGATGGCTTGTTTGTGAGGACTCCTGTAAAATTTAGTGCCTATATTATTTAGGGTAATATTAATAGCTATAACCAAGAAACTCTGAAAGTTCCAATGGCTTAACAAAATAGAAGTTAATTTCTCATTAATGTTAATAGTCAAATGCAGTTTTTTCCTGGTCAGCATGTAGCTTTCTCCCACATGGTGATTCAGGAACCTAGTTTCCTTTTTAAGGCCTTGAAATCCTTTGCATCCAGCTGGCAGACAGAGGAATTAAGTAGCGAAAGCATACCAGATTTATGAAGATAAATTATTGCCAAGGTGACATGCATCATTTCTGCCCACATTTTATTAGTGAAAACTAGTCACATGGTCACAACAGAATGCAAAGGTTACTATAGGGAGATGTCACCATTGGCTGGACAGCTATCTTTAGGTGACAACTCCACACTATGGAAATGGAGGCGCATAAGTATTTGCTAAATGATAAGCCATCTCTGTCAGTGCCATTAACCATACTTCCAAAGTGATTAAATGTCTGGATGGAGTGGGATATTATAATTAACATTTTATTTTTTCCTTTACCACCTTCCAGCCATGACATACTATAATATTCATCATCTGAAATTCGACTTTAACATTCGACCATCCTGTTTTGTACATGAATTGTTTCATGTGCAGATTTTTTGTCTCCCCAGATTATACATTCATCAGGGACACATAATACGTAGCACAGAATAGGTGCTAAATATTACTAAATTCAATTGGATGATATTGCACTTCTACAAACTCTGTAAGAGCTTCTTATAATCCTCCACATCAGAATTAAGCTCCTTAGCCTTTGCTGTCATTCTTCCAACTACCCAGTCATCTACATCACTTCTCATACTGTCTAAATCAACCTAATTTTCCAAAAATCATTAAAAATATAAAGGCTTTTCAATAGCAGAGAATTAAGCAAGCAAACCTCTCCCTATTCTTTAATTCAAGGTAGAGATTATAAATTATACTAAATTTATGTGCAATAGGTGCATACAGATATAGATAATTCATGGCTGAAAATAAGACTAGATGTCTTGAGAATAATTGAAGAAGGAGTAAGAATATAGAGAATGGTCTTTATTGATTCCTAAGTATTCATCTTAAAAATAGATATGATGGCATTGCTTGTGTATGCCTTAGTCCCTCACATTGTAAGCCACCAAAAATCTGGATAATAACTATAACGTTTGTTGATTCCAAGCCCCAATCCTGAAAATTTTTTTCATCCACTCCAGAACTATGACATGTCCTGATTTTCCCAGGAAGTCTTAGTTTATGTCTGTAGTAGTAGAATAATTATTAACATGCTCCTTTTCACTCTTAAAAAGTGCCCATCTTTAGACAATAAATAATATGATCATCCTATCCAAATGCCTCAAGTCTTCTTCCTATTCTGAGTGATGGGTAGATGATAGTGCCTTCGTGATTCCTGAATTTTTTTGCTGTTATTGCTGTTATTCCACACTGCTGCTCTGACAGGTGATTTATTCTGAGGCTATGTTGTCTGCAACTGCCAAAATGACTAACAAAATGTGAGCAGTCCTATTGCTGATTGCACCCTCCTCATATCAAGGCTACTGCTCCAGTCACTGGCTACTCTGTCTCCACTTTCAGTGTCACTCACTCCATTCTCCATTACAATGAAACTTGAAGTTGGGAAAGGGTAACTTTCCAACTAATAAGTACAATTAGGCACCTTAAAGTAACTTACCCTTCTGAGTTCTGTACTCTTGAATAGAGTTTGTGTCAAATATTATTTGGATGGATCACTTGTTGACACATGCAAAAAAGGCCTCTCCCTCCCATCTATAGGCCCATCACAATTGATTATATGTTTTTGATCAGTACTCCTAGAAATTGAGGGTGGTGTTTTGTCCTCATTTTGTCAGATCTGTAAATTCTAATGTTCTGAAGGACGCAACTTCTAGTCCTCAAAAATTGCTCCAACATTTCCCTCAAGAGGCAGGAGATACACCTTCAAATAGTATCCCTTGATTGTCTCTTTAGATATCCCACTGTCTATAGAATTGGTATACAGATTAGATCCCCATCCTGAAAAGAGTTTTTTTTAATGATGCCATAATATCACATTAAAAGTTTCTATTTTTAATTAGATTATTGTTAATACTACAATAGCTCTGTACTTCTCAATATGCTCTTTCCCTTGTTCTGCTGTTATTTTCATTGTTGTTTTTGTTTTTGCTGTTTTGTTTTATTTTGTTTTGGCATTTTTTGCAATATGATGTCAAAATAAAAATGTTTGAGTTTTGGCTGAAGCCCTAAAATGTCAGATGACACATCCCAACAGGTGGAAATCCATCATGCAGAATTGACAGACGTGGTTGAATACTCCTATGAAGATATTAGGATATCTCATTTTCAGCCTATTACAAAGGTTGGAGAGTTTGATTTAAAAAAAAAAATGGTGTTTAGGAGGGGATTTTAGGAAAGAGCTGTTGGTATGCCATGAGTAACACTTTCTCAAAGGGTGAATAGTGTGGGATGCTTGCCCCTTATCATAAGTTGAAGAGTCTTCAACAGAATCATATGAAGAGTTTAAAATATGTCTCTGGTAGCTTGACAGATCGTGGATTGATGCATGGCTCACAGCATCTGGATAATTTAAAGGCAATGCTTGTTGGCAAGTTGTTTTGAAAGCAGAGCAAAGGGAAGTTGCTGTATTTGAGGAATGTCCGCAATCCTAAAGTCTGTTGGGACAAAGGATACACGAGTATACCCTGTAGATCATATGACGTCCACAAAAGAAAAAGCCAGCGTGGAGTTCCTTAGAACTTTGCCCAGGTAGGCCAAGAGAGAGACTTCCAATAAAGGAATAAATAGCCAGATTCCTACAGGATGAAAAAGAAACTGCAAATAAAAAGCCACAAGAGATGTACTGATAAGCATCAGGAGAATTGCAAGTGATGTCTTTTCAGTGATCACGTGGTTTCTGAAAGCAAATATTGCATTTCATGAAACAAAGAATCAAGCTAAAATCCCTACCAACCCCAGGGAGTATTTTTGCCTTCTCCTGACAGTATAATAAAGTACTTCCTTTCCTGCCCTCCTTTTTCTCCTCTCCTTCTGCCTTTCTAGTACCATGAGGAAGTCACACACACACACACGCTTAACATAATAGAAGAGGAGGAAGAAAATGTAAGGTAGAGAAAGCATGTCCTCTTTCCTGTACAAACTAGTGAGCCTGCAATAGGCCTGAGCTAGGAAAAGAGAGAAGTTTTGAATAAAACCTATAGTTTTGATCATTACACTATTTTAGATATATTGATTACTAAAATGAGACTCTTATTACTTAAAAAGAACCATAAAAGCTATTGAACTTTCCTTGAGTTTACCCAGGGGCAAGGGAAGAAGTCATCTCACAGAATAAGTTTAAAGGACTCATAGAAAATGAAAACGTAGCTGCTTTCTGATTATATCCCACAAGTCATGTTTGATATATGCACCAGTTACATGGTAATCATCTCCAAATTGACTATTTTTCCTCTTATTCTTGAATAAAAAGAAATCTACCAAGATCTAAAATTCTGTAACAGATAGCATATGTAGATTTCTCTTGACTTTGTTCTTTATCCATTTGTCAGTTGGACAAATATTTTTCTCAACTCTTTTAAAATAAGTGTTAGAAATTAATAGTTCAAGAATGACATTAAAATAAGGAACACTAGGATTCATATCCTGGCTTTACCACTTTGTGTGTGACTTTGGGAAGCTATTTGCATTTTCTCATCTGTAAAACTAGGTTGGTATTACTTAGCTTACAAAAGTGTGAGAAGGATGTGAATTGGTGCATATAGCAAGATGCATGGCACACAGATAGTATTATATACTAAACATAAGGTCTTGTGTATAGTTACTAGCCCAATAGCCCAATTCTAAGTATCTAATGGGTTTTCACTTTTTATTTGCTGTATTAAATTAACTGAAAGAAGATCTTTTATTGTCCTCACAAACCCATACTCTAAGATTCTTATTATATGGAGATGGTTTCTAAAATCACGACACAAGCATACATTGCTTAAAGACACCCTACTCTGTCCATCCATGCTACATTAGTTACAACAATATTAGCTTCTGTAACAAATCTAAAGTCTCAATGGCTCATGACAGTATTTCTTGCTGAAACAACTCTTCAGTGAGTATTCAGTGGGTTAACTTCCAGTCTGCTCCGCCATACCCTAGGGCCTTGGAGTCCTTCTTCACCTTCAGCTGGAAAATGGAAAAGGCACCATAGTAAAGAATGCCTGCTTCCTAACCACTTCTACCTGGAAGCAACACAACACTTTTGTTCACCTTCTTTTGGCAGGGAACATCGCCATATATAGATGCAAGAAGGACAAAGAACATAGTTTCTGGAGGGACAGCTGTTACCCTCAAACAATTCTATTCTATGGAAAGAGTATGAGTATTCAGAACATAGCTAGTTGTCTCTGCCATGGTGGTCCACAGTACTTTAAGAAACTATGAACCCCCAAATTAGTGTATTATTGTTAGTTCCTCCCTACATCATGACTGAGACATCGTGGGAGTTGTAGCCTCTAACTATATATAGAAAGTGAAGTACTGATAGAAGTGAAAGAATATGGTGGGAAGGCTAAAAAAGCAGGGCCTATGCAGTGGAAATATTTGCACACAGTTTTATAGTATGAATTTGCAACTCAGAACCAAAGAATAGATGGAAAAGGTACACCCATTTTTTTCATATTAGTAGGTTTCTTCTACTCATAGGAGTTTAGCAGCATATGTCAGTTACCAGCTGTGTTTCTAGAGTGAGTTCCAATGGCCTATCAGTACACACTTTTCTCCATATTTTTGGAAACTGATTGATTAATGTTCCCAGTTTTATTAATGTTGTGAGTTTTTATTTTTATGTGTCTTCAAAAGTGTTTAGTGGGAAGTTGGGAGAGATTGCATCTGGTACAATTAGCTAGATACCAGTCAATCTCAATAAATTGCCTGTATTTTAAGGTATTTCATAATCTGGCCCCAACAGATCTATTCAACTTTATTTTCTGGTATCTACTATGCTCGCTAGTCAGATATTTATTCTCACCATCCTACATATGAGCCAAACTCATTGCCATAGATGTGCTTTCACTTCTATTGTCTTCCCATGACTTAAAATTTCATACTGTATCTTCCCTAGATACCCAAATATTATTCATCCTTCAAACCCAAATCAACAATCATTTCTTCCATAAAATTATTTCTTATAACTCGATTCTCAATAAAAAAATTTTCTTTGAAATATTATAGTAGCTATGGTCTATAGAGTTTAGCATCGTAATATGTGATATCTGGCATATAGTGTCTTAAGCTTCCTTTGTTTCTTCTCTGTGTTATTGTTCTGTACCTAACACGTTTATATATTATTTGAAGGCAAGAAGTATGCTTTATCTTTCTGTATACTTCCATGGCATCAAAAATACAGTTGACCTTTGAACAACACAGGTTTGAAATGGGTAGGTCCACTTATATGCAGATTTTTTTTCAACCAAAGGCAGATTGAAAATACAGTATTTAAGGCATGTGAAACCTGCCTATATGGAGGACTAAATTTTTGTATATGCAAGTTCCGCAGGGCCAACTTCAGGATTTAAATAGGAACAGATTTTGGTATATGGGGGAGAAAGGGGGTTGGAGAGGTGAGGGGTGGGGAGGTTTGGGAGGTGAGGGGCCCTGGAACCACTGAAACATACCACTGCAGTACTTGATAAAGAAAAAAAATGGACTTTGCCTTCCAAAAATAAGTTTAAACATACAGATTTTTAAATCTATATAAAATGTATAATGCAGATGTGCCATGGAATTTTTTTGCTTACTTAGAGAGGCTTAGGGAAATGTGTTTTTTAATTTTTTTATTGTGGTAAAATATACATAACAAAAAATGTACCATTTTACTATTTTCAGTGCACAGTTTAGTAGCATTAATTACATTCACATTGTTTTGCAACAGTCACCACCATCTATCCCAGAACTATTTCATCATCCCACATTGAAACTCTGTACCCATTAAACAATAAATCCCTCCTTCCTCACTTTTTCCTAGTCCCTGGCAACCACCATCGAGTTTCTGTATCTATGACTTTGATTAAGCTGGATACTTTATATAAGTGAAATCATACAATATTTACCCTTTGTGTCTGGCTTATTTCCCTTAGCATGATGTTTTCAAGGTTTGTTCACATTGTAGCATGTGTCAAAATTTTATTCATTGTTTAAGGCTGAATAATATTCCATTCTATGTATATATCATTTGTTTACTCATTCATTCATCCAGAGACATTTGGGTTTTTTCCAACTTTGGGCTGCTGTGAAGAATGTTGCCATAAATACTCAAGTACAAGTATCTGTCCAAGTCTCTGATTTCAATTCTTTTGAGTATATATCCACAGAAAGAAATGCTTGATTATATTATAATTCTGTTTAATTTTTGAGGAATCATCATGCTGCTTTTTACAGAAGCTGTGCAATTTGACATTCTAATGGGAAACATGTTTTTAAGTCCTGTTTACAAGTTTAAAATTCTGCAGTTTGCTAGAGGCTAGTAGGGTTTCCCAGGTATGCAGAAGAAGTGGAAATGGATCAAAGACGAAGCAAGCTATACTGGAAATTACATTTTCTTACATTTTCTCACCAAACTCGGTACACACATCATATTTTTTATCCCGATGACCACTTGATTTTCTATAAAGTCTATTAGTTAGGTAGATGTCATTCTACTTCCCGGAAAAGTGGAACCAACAAGTGATATGTGATTATAGATGAATGCCACAGTCCCTACAAACAGGGAAAACACTTGAAAACAGTGTAACTTTATTTAGGGGCTTCATTCTACCTTAGGGTACAACTCACTTTTATACATACACACACACACACACACACACACACACACAAGAAAAAAAAAAAAAACCATGGTATTCAATACCATGGCTCGATCTCGGCTCACTGCAACCTCCGCCTCCTGGACTCAAGCAATTCTCCTGCCTCAGCCTTCTGAGTAGCTGGGATTACAGGCGCCAGTCACCACACCTGGCTAGTCTTTGTATTTTTTAGTAGAGACAGGGTTTTACCATATTGGCCAGGCTGATCTCGAACTCCTGACCGCAAGTCATCTGCCCACCTCAGCCTCCCAAAGTGCTGGGATTACAGGCCCTGGAGTTATCTTAACTCCCCAATTATGTTCCTTGAAAACTGAGACTGTCTTTTGTTTCTAAATCTGTCTTTCTCTTCTGCAACAAGCAATGTACATTTTCACATAGCAGGTGTTCCAACATTACATTAATTAGTAAAACAAGAAGAAAGTTGATGTCTTGTAGTAGCTTACCTTACCCATATAATGTATGCATTTGAAAAACTTCAACTCTTAAGCTAAAGAAATTGAAAAAAAAAAAAAAAAACATCTGATACCTTGACTAAGGAAGCTGTTTGAAGCAGAGGAACTTTCAATGTTCCTTAAATCACATCTAGAAAGCTGTTGACTTTACACCTGGTGGGTGAGTACTGTCCACAGTAAGTAGTGATGAAAGTGGAGTCAAGACACTGAAGCACCATATTTCTGCCTAATTGAGAATCAGGTTAAGTTAGACAGGAAGGCTGAAGAATGGATGGAGGAGGCCTTCAAAATACAAAATGAATCACTCTGGATCTTTTTCTTATGTTTTGCAAAATGTCTGCAAGATACAAGGAAGAAAATTTAGACTGGTAATTAAAGAAAGCAAAGTAGGTATGAAAATAAATACTTAGGTACTCACCGTCTCAGCAACTCCTGCTCTACTTAAATCACCCCCAGTCACTTTCTGTTGCTTGCATCTTAGAATTCTGACCGACAACCCTGCCTACCTCTTTTTGGAAGAAGGTAACCCAGCTCAATGTCAATTACAATTTCTTATGTAATCACTCACTAGATAAATTTTCATTTTGGCAAGCATGAGGCTGTGTTTAACAGCCAGTAATGTACCTAAAATGAATCATTTAAGTAAGAACAACATAGCCACTGACACTTGTCTGCCTCTCTAAGTAGATTACTAAGAGGCAATTAATTTAAAAGACTGAAATTTTATTTATTCACAATTGAATGAAAACACCATGGGTCTAGTGCCAAGGAATATTCTTGGATTTGACATTTCAGTTCTCTATATTTAACCAACTAGAATTTTCCCCATTGTTATTCATTTTAACCTTTTAAAAGAAGTATTTCCCTGAGAAATATGCATTTCTTCATAAAAATGCAATATAGTTTGGTAATTCTCAAGATGAACATGATCTTTTTGATACAATGTACCTCTTAAACACCAGGTTTACATGAAACACTTTACATTAAGCATCACAGAATGGAAACATACATGAAAACTGAGAAGATGAAAGACACAATTTTTAATTCAAGTGAATCAAATGCCATATGATACAATTCCTGGAAGTGATACTGCAGTCCTGTCTCCTTTCCCCCAATTTCACAATCAAGAGGCCACAAAAACAGAATAGGCCCAGAACAAAAAAATATATTTATAAAAAATGACATTTTGACCTTTGATAACAAATGAAAGTTCGGTTTTCAAGGGCCAAAGTAGCATGTTTACTGAAAGAAAATAACCCAGACTTATGAAGAACATGTGTCTTGAATTCTCCAGGACTTTTCTTATTTGATGTAATCTAAGGAAGAAATTTTATCTAATAAAAATGGCCAGGTTTTGCAGCCAGATGTATCTGGGTTTAAACTCTGATTCTACTACAAATTAGCCACATAAACTTGGATAAGTTACAAGACGTATACAAGCCTCAATTTCTTTATCTGTAAAATGAGTATAATAATACTTTTCATACAGTGTGTTGTGAGGATTAAATTATGTAACGTTAGGAAAGTACTTGTCATAGAGTAGGCATCCAATAAATAATTAATAATTTAATTTTTGCTCTGTTCCTCTTTTTCTTGAGTCAGAAGCATGACACTAATACAGGAAATATCTCTAATTTATTCTCAGTTTATAAAAGTATTCTGTATAACTCAAAGAGTAAACTATAGATGGGAGAACAGCTCTTTGAATTTATATTTATAACACAACAGTGAACTGCTATGGATAGTATCAGTAGGTTATTTATAACGGTTGTTACTGATGATGTTAAAGACACTGGCAAGACTCCAAAATCACTGATATTGGTTTAATAAAACTAAGATATATCATTTAAAAAACTAAGAGAAAGTTTGATATTGATGAGAAACAATGTGAAGTGCTGGGAAAAATATGTTTCCGAGTTTTGCAGATGTTCTTAGGTCAAATATGATTTCTCTGGAAATATGTAGGATTATTTTGAATTGTTTTAGAAAGCATAAAACCCAGAGTAAAAGTGCCATGGGTTTTTTCCTGTTTTGTTTTTAGGAGTAAACAATAAAATCTCATCTCACCTAATGTGTGTATATGATAATTTTCATAAGTTTTTAATTCTGCAGTTACAATGGGAATTATTTTGATATTGGTGCTGTTAAAATTCTGATTGCCTTTTTCAAACTCCAAAACCTGTCAATAATTGTTACGTCTGCTATGGAGAACTGCTACACAATCACCTTCACTGGAAAAACAAATTGATTGTCCATTTAGACTACTGCTCATTTTGAACATGTTTAGATTCCTTTCTTTGCTTTGAAGGAATCTAGCTATGTACACTCAAATAATGGTTTAAAAAACTAGGCACAATATTACATGTGGAATCAATAAAACTATAAGAAGCCCCAAGCATTCATTTTTTCTTAAATAAACTGAAGTATACATACTAAGGATATTAGTGTTCCTCAACAAAGTTCCTTTATTGTATCCCATCCGTAAATGAAAAAGTGGTTGCTGAATATATAATCAGCGAGACATTTGCTTTAAAAAGGCAAAATAAAGAGGCGTGCCCAAGATGGTTGAACAAGAACAGCTCCGGCCTCCAGCTTCAAGAGTGAGCGACACAGAAGACAGGTGATTTTTGCATTTTCAACTGAGGTACCGGGTTCATCTCACTGGGGAGTGTTGGACAGTTGGCCCTGGTCCGCGGGTGCAGCCTGACCAGCGAGAGCGGAAGCAGGGCTAGGCATCGCCTCACCTGGGAAGCGCAAGGGGGAAGGGAATTCCTTTTCCTAGTCAAAGGAAATTGAGACACACAACACCTGGAAAATTGGTAACTCCCACCCTAATACTGCGCTTTATCAAGGGTCTTAGCAAATGGCACACCATGAGATTATATCCCACACCTGGCCCAGAGGATTCCACTCCCACGGAGCCTCCCTCATTGCTAGCATAGCAGTCTGAAATCTAACTGCAAGGTGGCAGCAAGGCTAGGGGAGGGGCACCCACCATTGCTGAGGCTTAAGTAGGTAAACAAAGCCTCCAGGAAGCTCGAATTGGGTGGAGCCAAAACAGCTCAAGGAGGCAGGCCTGCCTCTGTAAACTCCTCCTCTGGGGACAGGGCATAGCTAAACAAAAAGCGGCAGAAACCTTGGCAGAGGTCAATGCCCCTGTCTGACAGCTTTGAAGAGAGCAGTGGATCTCCCAACACAGAGGCTGAGATCTGAGAACGGACAGACTGCCTGCTCAAGTGGGTCCCTGACCCCTGAGTAGCCTAACTGGGAGACATCCCCCACTAGGTGCAGACCAACACCTCACACCTCACACAGTGGGGTACACCCTTGAGATGAAGCTTCCAGAGCAAGAATCAGACAGCAACACTCACTGTTCAGCAATATTCTATCTTCTGCAGCCTCTGCTGCTGATACCCAGGCAAACAGGGTCTGGAGTGGACCTCAAGCGAACTCCAACAGACCTACAGCTGAGGGTCCTGAATGTTAGAAGGAAAACTAACAAACAGAAAGGACACCCACGCCAAAACCCCACCAGTACATCACCAGCATCAAAGACCAAAGGCAGATAAAACCATAAAGATGGGGAAAAAGCAGTGCAGAAAAGATAGAAATTCAAAAAATCAGAGCAATCGCCCCCTCGAAAGGAAAGCAGCTCATCGCCAGCAACAGAACAAAGCTGGACGAAAATTGACTTTGATGAGTTGAGAGAAGAAGGCTCCAGTCGATCAAACTTCTCAGAGCTAAAGGAGGAACTACGTAACCAACGCAAAGAAGCTAAAAACCTTGAAAAAAGAATGAATGAATGGATAACTAGAAAAATCAATGAAGAGAAGACCTTAAAAGAACTGATAGAGATGAAAACCATAACATGAGAACTACGTGACAAATGCACAAGCTTCAGTAACTGACTCGATCAACTGGAAGAAAGAGTATCAGCGATTGAAGACCAAATGAATGCAATGAAGTGAGAAGAGAAGTGTTGAGAAAAAAGAATAAAAAGAAATGAACAAAGCCTCCAAGAAATATGGGATTATGTGAAAAGACCAAATCTACATCTGATTGGTGTGCCTGAAAGTGAGGGGGGAAATGGAACCAAGTTGGAAAACACTCTGCAGGATATCATCCAGGGGAACTTCCCCAACCTAGTAAGGCAGGCCAACACTCAAATTCAGGAAATACAGAGAAAGCCACAAAGATACTCCTCGAGAAGAGCAACTCCAAGACACATAATTGTCAGATTCACCAAAGTTGAAATGAAGAAAAAAATGTTAAGGGCAGCCAGAGAGAAAGGTCGGGTTACACACAAAGGGAAGCCCATCAGACTAACAGCAGATCTCTCGGCAGAAACTCTACAAGCCAGAAGAGAGTGGGGGCCAATATTGAACATTCTTAAAGAATTTTCAACCCAGAATTTCATATCCAGCCAAACTAAGTTTCATAAGTGAAGGAGAAATAAAATCCTTTACAGATAAGCAAATGCTTAGAGATTTTGTCACCACCAGGCCTGCCCTACAAGAGATCCTGAAGGAAGCACTAAACATGGAAAGGAACAACAGGTACCAGCCATTGCAAAATCATGTCAAAATGTAAAGTCCATCGATACTAGTAAGAAACTGTATCAACTAGCGAGAAAAATAACCAGCTAATATCACAATGACAGGATCAAGTTTACACATAACAATATTAACCTTAAATGTAAAAGGACTAAATGCTCCAATTAAAAGATACAGACTGGCAAACTGGATAAAGAGTCAAGACCCATCAGTTTGCTGTATTTATTCAGGAGACCCATCTCACATGCAGAGACACATATAGGATCAAAATAAAGGGATGGAGGAAGATCTACCAAGTAAATGGAAAACAAAAAAAAAAAAGCAGGGGTTGCAATCCTAGTCTCTGACAAAACAGACTTAAACCATCAAAGATCAAAAGAGACAAAGAAGGCCATTACATAATGGTAAAGGGATCAATTCATCAGGAAGAGCTAACTATCCTAAATATATATGCACCCAATACAGGAGCACCCAGATTCATAAAACAAGTCCTTAGAGACTTACAAACAGACTTAGACTCCCATACAATAATAATGGGAGACTTTAACACCCCACTGTCAACATTAGACAGATCAACGAGACAGAAAGTTAACAAGGATATCCAGGAATTGAACTCAACTCTGCACCAAGCAGACCTAATAGACATCTATAGAACTCTCCACCCCAAATCAACAGAATATACATTCTTCTCAGCACCACATCGCACTTATTCCAAAATTGACCACATAGTTGGAAGTAAAGCACTCCTCAGCAAATGTACAAGAACAGAAATTATAACAAACTGTCTCTCAGACCACAGTGCAATCAAACTAGAACTCACGACTAAGAAACTCAATCAAAACCACTCAACTACATGGAAACTGAACAACCTGCTCCTGAATGACTACTGGGTACATAATGAAATGAAGGCAGAAATAAAGATGTTCTTTGAAACCAATGAGAACAAAGATATAACATACCAGAATCTTTGGGACACATTTAAAGCTGTGTGTAGAGGGAAATTTATGGCACTAAATGCCCACAAGAGAAAGCTGGAAAAATCGAAAATTGACACTCTAACATCACAATTAAAAGAACTAGAGAAGCAAGAGCAAACACATTCAAAAGCTAGCAGAAGGCAAGAAATAACTAAGATTAGAGCAGAACTGAAGGAGATAGAGACATGAAAAATCCTTCAAAAAAATCAATGAATCCAGGAGTTGGTTTTTTGAAAAGATCAACAAAATTGATAGACCGCTGGCAAGACTAATAAAGAAGAAAAGAGAGAAGAATCAAATAGATGCAATAAAAAATGATAAAGAGGATATCACCACGAACCCCACAGAAATACAAACTACCATCAGAGAATATTATAAACACCTCTATGCAAGTAAACTAGAAAACCTAGAAGAAATGGATAATTTCCTGGACACTTACACTCTCCCAAGACTAAACCAGGAAGAAGTTGAATCCCTGAATAGACCAATACAGGTTCTGAAATTGAGGCAATAATTAATAGCTTACCAACCAAAAAAAGTGCAGGACCAGATGGATTCACAGCCGAATTCTACCAGAGGTACAAGGAGGAGTTGGTACCATTCCTTCTGAAACTATTCCAATCAATAGAAAAAGAGGGAATCCTCCCTAACTCATTTTACGAGGCCAACGTCATCCTGATACCAAAGCCTGACAGAGATACAACAAAAAAAGAGAATTTTAGACCAATATCCCTGATGAACATCGATGCAAAAATCCTCAATAAAATACTGGCAAACCGAATCCAGCAGCACATCAAAAAGCTTATCCACCATGATCAAGTGGGCTTCATCCCTGGGATGCAAGGCTGGTTCAACATATGCAAATCAATAAACGTAATCCGGCGTATAAACAGAACCAAAGACAAAAACCACATGATTATCTCAACAGATGCAGAAAAGGTCTTTGACAAAATTCAACAGCCCTTCATGCTAAAAACGCTCAATAAATTCGGTATTGATGGAACGTATCTCAAAATAATAAGAGCTATTTATGACAAACCCACAGCCAATATCATACTGTATGGGCAAAAACTGGAAGCATTCCCTTTGAAAACTGGCACAAGACAAGGATGCCCTCTCTCACCACTCCTATTCAACATAGTGTTGGAAGTTCTGGCTAGGGCAATGAGGCAAGAAAAATAAATCAAGGGTATTCAGGTAGGAAAAGAAGAAGTCAAATTGTCCCTGTTTGCAGATGACATGATTGTATATTTAGAAAACCCCATCATCTCAGCCCAAAATCTCCTTAAGCTGATAAGAAACTTCAGCAAAGTCTCAGGATACAAAATCAATGTGCAAAAATTACAAGCATTCATATACAACAGTAACAGACAAACAGAGAGCCAAAACATGAATGACCTTCCATTCACAATTGCTTCAAAGAGAATAAAATACCTAGGAATCCAACTTACAAGGCATGTCAAGGACCTCTTCAAGGAGAACTACAAACCACTGCTCAGTGAAATAAAAGAGGACACAAACAAATGGAAGAACATACCATGCTGATGGATAGGAAGAATCAATATTGTGAAAATGGTCATACTGCCCAAGGTAATTTATAGATTCAATGCCATCCCCATTAAGCTACCAACGACTTTCTTGACAGAATTGGAAAAATCTGCTTTAAAGTTCATATGGAACCAAAAAACATCTGCATTGCCAAGACAATCCTAAGCCAAAAGAATAAAGCTGGAGGCATCATGCTATCTGACTTCAAACTATACTACAAGGCTACAGTAACCAAAGCAGCATGGTACTGGTATCAAAACAGAGATATAGACCAATGGAACAGAACAGAGTCCTCAGAAATAATACCACACATCTACAGCCATCTGATCTTTGACAAATCTGACAAAAACAAGAAATGGGGAAAGGATTCCCTATTTAATAAATAGTGCTGGGAATATTGGCTAGCCACAAGTAGAAAGCTGAAACTGGATCCTTTCCTTACTCCTTATACATAAATTAATTCAAGATGGATTAGAGATTTAAATGTTAGACCTAGAATTATAAAAACCCTAGAAGAAAACCTAGGTAATACCATTCAGGACATAGGCATGGGCAAGGACTTCATGTCTAAATCACCACAAGCAACGGCAACAGAAGCCAAAATTGACAAATGGGATCTAATTAAACTATAGAGCCTCTGCACAGCAAAAGAAACTACCATCAGAGTGAACAGGCAACCTACAGAATGGGAGAAAATTTTTGCCATCTCATCTGACAAAGGGCTAATATCCACAACCTACAAAGAACTCAAACAAATTTACAAGAAAAAAAACAAACAACCCCATCAAAAAGTGGGCAAAGGATATGAACAGTCCTTTCTCAGAAGAAGACATGCATACAGCCAACAGACACATGAAAATATGCTCATCATCACTGGCCATCAGGGAAATGCAAATCAAAACCACAATGAGATATCATCTCACACCAGTTAGAATGGCAATCATTAAAAACCAGGAAACAACAGGTGCTGGAGAGGATGTGGAGAAATAGGAACACTTTTACACTGTTGGTGGGATTGTAAACTAGTTCAACCATTGTGGAAAACAGTGTGGCGATTCCTCAAGGATCTAGAACTAGAAATACCATTTGACCCAGCCATCCCATTACTGGGGATATACCCAAAGGATTATAAATCATGCTGCTATAAAGACATATGCTTATTGTTGTACTATTAATGTATGTTTATTGTGGCACTATTCACAATAGCAAAAGACTTTGAATCAACCCAAATGTCCATCAGTGACAGACTGGATTAAGAAAATGTGGCACATATACACCATGGAATACTATGCAGCCATAAAAAAGATGAGTTTGTGTCCTTTGTAGGGACATGGATGCAGCTGGAAGCCATCACTCTCAGCAAACTATCGCAAGAACAGAAAACCAAATACCGCATGTTCTCACTCATAGATGGGAATTGAACAATGAGGTCACTTGGACAGAGGAAGGGGAACATCACACACTGGGTCCTATTGTGGGGAGGGGGAGATGGGAGGGATAGCATTAGGAGATATACCTAATGTAAATGACGAGTTAATGGCTGCAGCACACCAACATGGCACATGTATACATATATAACAAACCTGCACGTTGTGCACATGTACCCTAGAACTTAAAGTATAATAATAATTTTTTAAAAACCTATTTGTATATTTTATAAGTAATTACATAAAGTGAAAAATTACAAAAATGCATCTGAACTGTATCTGAGGAACAGAGCCCATTGATAAGATCTGAGTATAATCCACTCTGAATTGCCTTGATGGACCACACCTGATTTCTTTGAGCAATGTAGTTTTCCTATCCTCACTTTTCTTTTTAGTTTTCTGTAAGGTAATGTTAACAACTAAGAAATACCAATGTCTTGAGGGTGAAGAAACGTGTTTATATTTTTTATGGGTATATAATAGCTGTATATATTTATGGGGTGAATATTGGCCTGTAGTTTTATCTTTTTGTGATGTGTCATTGTCTGGTTTTGGTATCAGAATAATACTGGCCTTGTAGAATGAGTTTGGAAGTAGCTACTCCTCCATTTTTTGGAATAGTTTGAGTACGATTGGTACGAATTTTTCTTAAAATATTTGGAAGAATTCAGCAGCAAAGCCTTTGAGTCATGGGCGATTCTTTACTTGGAGACTTTATTATGGCTTCAATGTCATTATTTATTTGTTCAGGTTTTGGATTTCTTCATGTTTAAATATTAGTAGGTTCTATGTGTCTAGGAATTTAATTATTTCTTCCCTGTTTCCCAATTTACTGGCATGTAATTGTTCATAGTAGCCTCTAATAATCCTATGAATTTCTGCAGTAGTGATTATAATAGCTCCATTTTAATCTCTAATTTTATTCATTTGGGTCTTCTCTCTTTTGTCGTTAGTTATTCTGGCTAAAGGTTTGTCAATACTGTTTATATTTTCACAAAACCAAGTTTTCGTTTCATTGATCTTTTATGTTTTTTTCTGTGTTTCCATTTCATTTATTTCTCCTCTGTACTATTTCTTTTCTTCTACTAATTTTGTGTTTGGTTTGTTCTTGATTTTCTAGTTCTATAAAATGCATTATTAAGTTGTTTATTTGAGATTTTCCTACTTTTTTGACGTAGGCACTATAAACTTTCCTCTTAGTACTGCATTTGCTGTATCCAGTAAGTTTTAGTACATTATGTTTCTATTATCATTTGTTTCAAAAAATTTAAAACATTCCTTCTTAATTTCTTCATTGACCCACTGGTCATTCAGAAGGCTGTTGTTTAATTAACATGTGTTTGTACAGTTTCCAAAATTCCTCGTTATTGATTTCTAATTTGATTCCATTGCAGTCAGAGAAGATAATTGAGACAATTTCAATTATTTTGAATTTCTTAAGGCTTCTTTCGTGACCTATCATATGGTCTATCCTTGAGAATGACCTATGTGCTTAGCAAAACAATGTGTATTCTGCAGCCATTGGAAGAAATATTCTTTAAATATTTTTTAGATCCATTTGGTCTATAGTACAGATTAAGACTGATGTTTCTTTGTTGATCTTCTGACTGGAAGACCTGTCTAATGCTGAACCTGAGGTGTTGAAGTCTCCAGCTATCATTGTATTGGAATCTGTCTCTCTCTTTAGCTCTAATAATATTTGCTTTATACATCTGAGTGTTCCAGTGTTGGGTACATATATATTTAAAATTGTTATATTCTCTTGCTGCATTGAACTCTTTATCATTATACAGTGAACTGCTTTTTCTTGTCTTATTGTTTTTGTCTCAAAATCTATTTTGCCTGATATATGTATAGCTACTCCTGCTCTTTTTTGTGTGTTTCCTTTGGCATAAAATATCTTTTTTCATCCCTTTGTTTTTAGTCTATGTGTGCTTTTATAGGTGAAGTATGTTTTTTTGTAGGAAGCAAATTAATGGGTCTTGTTTATTCCTCTATTCAGCCACTCTTTGTCTTTTGATTGGAGAGTTTAGTTCACTTACATTCAATGTTTTTATTGATAAGTAAGGATTTACCCCTGCCATTTTGTCATTTGTTATCTGGTTATTTTGTGGTCTTCTCATCCTTCTTTCTTTCCTTCCTATCTTCCTTTAGTAAAGGTGATTTCCTCTGGTCATATGATTTAGTTTCTTGATTTTTATTTTCTGTGTATACATTGTATGATTTTTTGTTTGAGGTTACCATGAGACTTGCAAATACTATCTTATAACCCATTATTATTAAATAACATAACACCGTTTGCATAAACAAACAAACAAGCAAAGAAGACTACCTCTAGGTATTTAATAATTAAACTTTAACATCTCTTGTAGGGCAGGTCTGGTGTTGATGAAAAAGAAAAATGATAAAAACTCTATGCCTAAATTTTATTCCTCCACTTTTTACATTTTGTTGTTCCTATGTATATCTCATTGTACTGTCTATTTCTTGAAAAACTGATGTAGGTGTTATTTTTGCTTGGCTCATCATTTAGATTCTCTTCTTATAATAAGAGTAGTTTGCACACCACAGTTACAGTGTTATAATCTGTGTTTTTCTGTGTACTTATTATTTACCAGTGAGTTTTGTCCATTCAGATGATTACTTATTGCTCATTAATGTCCTTTTCTTTATGATTAAAGTATTTCCTTTATCATTTCTTGTAACAGGTCTGGTGTTGATAAAATCCCTCAACTTTTGTTTTCTGGGAAAGCTTTTATTTCTCCTTCATGTTTGAAGGATATTTTCACCAAGTATACTATTCTAGGGTGAAATGATTTTTTTTTTTTTACCTTCAGCACTTTAAATATGTCATGCCTCTCTCTCTCCTGGCCTTTAAGGTTTCCACTGAGAAGTCTCCTGCCAGACATATTGGAGCTACGTTGTACGTTATTTGTTTATTTTCTCCTGCTGCTTCTCGGATACTTTCTTCATTCTGGACATTTGGAAGTTTGATTATTAAATGTTTTGAGATAGTGTTAGTTGGGTTAAATCTACTTGGTGTTCTATAATTTTCTTGTATTTGGATATTGATATCTTTCTCTCAGTTCAGGAAATTCTGTTATTATCTATTGAATAAGCTTTCCATCCCTCTCTCTCTCTCTACTTCCTCTTTAAGTTTAATAACTCTTAAATGTGCCCATTTGAGGTTACTTTCTAGATCTTCTAAGTGTTCTTCATTCTTTTTCTTTGTTCTTTTGTATCCTCTGACTGTATTTTTAAATAGCTTGTCTTCATGCTTACTAATTATTTCTTCTGCTTGATCAATTTGGCTGTTAAGAGACTCTGATGCATTCCTCAGTATGTCAATTGCATTTTTCAACTCCAGAATTTCTGCTTGATTCTTTTTAATTATTTCAATCTTTTGGTTAAATTTATATGATAAGATTCTTAATTCCTTCTCTGTGTTATCTTAAATTTTTTAGTTTCCTCAAAACAGCTAATTTGAATACTCTCTCTGAAAGGTTATAAATCATTTTTTCTCCAGCATTAATTAGTCTATGTTGCCTTATTTAGTTCATTTGGTGAGGTTATGCTATACTGTATGGTCTTGATGCTTGTGGATGCTCATTCGTGTCTGGGTATTGAAGAGTTGGGTATTTATTGTGGTCTTTGTATTCTGGACTTGCTTGTGTCCATCCATTTTGGGAAAAGCTTCCAGGTAGTTGAATGGACTTGGGGGTTGTGATCTAAGATTTTGGTCACTGCAGTTGTATCTGCATTAAATGAGGGCACCCCAAACTCAGGAATGCTGTGGCTCTCGGTGGTCTTGAATAAGAACCAGAAGAACTCTCTGGATTACAAGGCAGACACTCTTGTTCTCTTCCCTAAACTTCTCCTAAACAAACATCAGTCTCTCTCCCTCTCCCTCCCTCCCTCCCTCCCTTCCTCCCTCCCTCCCTCCTTTCCTCCCTCTGTCTGTGTTGAGCTGCCTGGAACTGTGGGAGGGGTGACACAAGTGTCCCTGTGGCCACCAATCTTGGGACTGTGCTGGGTCAGACTTGAAGCCAGCTAAGCAGTGGGTTGTGCTCAAGACCTACGATAACCACGGCCTGGCTTCTGCCTATGTTCACTTAAGGCCCTAAGGCTCTATAATCAGTAAGTGATGAAACCAGACAGACTTCTGTCCTTCCATTTAGGACAGCACGTTTTCTCTTGTCCCAGGCGGGTCCAGGGATGCTGTCAGAGAGCCAGGGCCTAGAGTCAGAAACTTTAAGAATCTACTTAGTGCTCTATTCTACTGTGGCTGAGTTGGCACCCAAGCCACAAGACAAAGTCCTTCCCACTCTTACTTCTCCTTTCCACAAGTGGAGGAGTTTCTCCCCATGGCCTTCACCAACTCAAGCCCATGGTAAGTACTGCCTGGCCACCACTGATGCTTATTGAAGGCCCAAGGGCTCCTCAGTCAGATTGTGGTGAATGCTGCCAGACCTGAGACTCCCCTTCAGGGTAGTGGGCTCTTCTCTGGCCAAGGGCAAGTCTGGAAATGTTGTTCAAGGGCCAAAGCCTGTAATCAGGGACACCAAGAACCTGTTTGGTGCTCTACCCTACTGTGGCCAAGCTGGTAAAGCTGCAAGACAAAACCCTCCTTATTCTTACCTTCTCCTTTTGTCAAGCAAAAGGAGTGCCTCCCCATAGCTACCATAGCTGGGAATGTGCTGGGTCATACCTGAAGTGTCACCCAAGGCCCATGGCGAGTACTTCATGGGTACCACTGCTGATTATGCAGGGCCCAAGGGCTCTTTAGTCTGCAGGTGATGAATCCTTCCAAGACTGGGTCTTTCCCTTCAAGGCAGCGAGTTCCCTTCTGGCCCAGGATGTATCTAGAACTGTCCAGAAGCAAGGTTCTGGAATGGCGACCTCAATACTCCGATGCCCTATCCTACTGTGGCTGAGCTGATATCCAGGTTCCAAGACAAAGTCCTCTTAACTTTTACTTATCCTCTCCTGAAGCAGAAGAAATAAGTCTTTCCTGGATCTGCACTGCCTGGGGTCAGGGGAGGGGAGGCAAAAGCACTCCTTTGGTGGCCCCCGCTGGTGTCTCACTATGTTGCATGTCCCACTAGCCCACTGGCTCTGAGCCCAGCACAGCCCTAGGACTTACCAGGAGTTGCAGTCCTTGTGGCCTAGACTGTCTTTCAAGTTTATATATAGGACCTCAAAGTACTTTAGCTCACAGAGGCAAGGCTTGATAGAACTCAGATTCTGACCACTGGGAATAGGGGATTCCCCCTCTGGCTAGGGCTGGTGTAGATGTTTCCTTCCTGGGCACTGGCTGACTTTTGCCTGTGTTACTTTCTGCTGTGACATGGCAGCACAGAGTTCCAATGCAAATCCCCACAATAATTCTGCTCTCCCTCCCCCAAGAACACAGAATCTCTCTCCATGCTGCATTTCCACTGCTGTGGGGATGGGGTAGGGGTGGCATCAGTGATTCAAGATTGTCTTTCCTACCCTCTTCAGTGCCTCTTTCAGTGATGTGAATTTAAAACCTGGATTTTTGGTTCTTATGATGGTACATTTTTGGGTGGATAGTTGTACAGTTTGGTGCTCCTGCAGGAAGGATGTTTGGTGGAGGCTCTATTTGGCCATCTTGCCATCAAGGATTCTTCTCTAAGATTCATGAGACTTAAAAAGCAATGTTTCACAAATGGTCACATTGGGTCTCGGCTCAAATCTCCCTTGACAACTTTGTAGAATATCACCACCACTGGTTCTTCCTAACACTCTTACTAAGCTTTATTTTTCTCTATAGCACCTAAGACCTGGTGCAGCATATATTTAATTGTATTTTTATTCATTATCTGCTTATTAGAATGTAAACTCCATGAGAGCATGCACTTGGCAGTTTTCTTCACTCCTCTATCCTCTCAGTGCATAGCAGAGTGGACAATCGTTATTTTTAAAAATTATTTGTTGAATCAATAAATATAATAGGCAACCAGTAAATGTCATTTTCATTCTCTTCCCCTTCTTTTATGTTAGATGAGAAGTTTTATTATCTTTAAATTATTTGAAATAGCCTTATCAAGAGAAAATTCAGTTGTTATCTATGAACACTTAAACTGGTCAGTTAACTGAAATAACTAATAAGTTGTACGAAACAACTGTTCAATTCATAAAATTCAATTTCATATCTTCATCCCTTTGTTTTTATGAATTGTGCCCAAATGATTTTGATCATTGCTGTGGACCAACAACTGCTGGGTGGTTCCAATTCTCCCTTTTCTAAGTGGGGATTTTTGTGGCAAATATCCTGTTTCTTCTCTACAGTTGTATACCAGGTGGGTGAATGAGAGGGCAGATAACTTGTCTGTTAGTTTATAGGTGACCACAACACAATGAATTATATCTGAATGTGATAAAAGGGTACAGCATCAGGTATCTTGAACTTTGAGATGAACACAGTAACCTAGATAGGACTATGGGTCCTCTCTCTTGGGAATAAGAGAAATGTGGTCTATGCATAGAAAGAAGAATGAGCATTGTTATTTGGGCAGTCAATAAGGCAGAGTGTCTCAGAAGTTACAATTTGTTTTCTGATCTAGTACCTACTTTTTCCATAATAACAAACTTTTCAGCTGTGGTAAATATTACATTCTGAACTGTCCTTAAAGCTAGATGTAGCTAGGGATCACAGTTATATACAATGTAACATAAGCAGAAATATCCTATAGCAGCTTCCAGGAGTCTTCCACCATTAACAACTTTCCATTCTCTATTTCAAATCTTCCTCCATCCTTCTGCTTGGAATAGAGATGCCACGATCTTGCAACATAAAATCAAGGAGGACGTAGTTGATATGACATAATGATAGATTAGAAGGAACTTGGGTCTCAAATGCATATCATGAACCAGAGGTGGCATGCCAATTCTACACTGCTTATAACTGAAACGTTTATATGAAAGATAAATAAACTTCTATTTCCATAAAGCCACTGCCATTTTAGGTTTTATGTTCCTCACAACTGAACCTAATGCTAACTGATAGATATTATAAATATCTGGTTATGGCAACTGTATTAGTTTGCTAGGGCTGCCATAAGCAAAACACTACAGACCAGTTGGCTTAAAGAGAAATTTGTTTTCTCACAGTTATAGAGGCTGGAAGTTCAAGATCAAGGTGTCAGCAGGTTTGGTTTCTTCTGAGGCCTCTTTCCTTGGCCTTGGTCATCTTCTCAGTGTATCCTCACATGGTCTTTTCTCTATGCCTATGCATCCCTGGTGTCTCTTTGTGTGCGCAAATTTCTTCTACTTCTAAGGATGCCAATCAGATTGGATTAGAGCCCGCTTTAACAGCTTCATTTTAATTTAATCACCTCTTAAAAGCTCAATCTCCAAGTATGTTCACATTCTGAGGTACTGAGTGTTAGGACTTTACCATGTGAATTTTGAGAGGACACAATTCAGCCCATAACAGTAACTGTCTTGTGTGCAAGATGATGACTTCTGTGAAGGCAGGAGTTGCATTTTCTGCACTCATATTGGCATGTGGTTAGCACAAAGCCAGGCAGAGAATAGGTACTTGCTGGATATCAACTGCTTTTGAGAATTGAATCAATTTTCCTGAATGTTTAGAGTGAAATGACTGGCTAGTTTAACTAAATGGCCACATTCAGTGTAAACAAAGACACAGGCTTAAAATTCCATTTCTAAAACAATAGATTGGGATACTTCAGAATATCTGAACCAACATAAAATAATGGAAGGCAACATTGAAAGAAGCTAAACCCTAGGGAATTAATAATTAAGCATTTGCAGAAACTTAAAATATAGATTGTATTTACTAAAGAGAATATAATGTGAGATATTCAATATAAAGTACTGCTATCATGGTGGAATAAGATGTTGAGTGTATCTCAGCTGAGCCTCCTATGAAGCCATCCCTTTCTGCTTCAATCATCCCACACAACCTATTCCAGAAGCCATGTGCATTGTAGCCACAGTGAATGGTGTGTTGGAGCTGCCTACGACTAGGCCACAAGAGCTGATTGTTATATTTTCAAGTATTTTTCAAGCTAACAGTTAAAGCACTGGTAGCTGAAAATCAGCCATGGTGGGAATGTGTCTACCATGGAAATTGGCAAATGTTACAAATCAGGATTTGTGGTCAGGGTGGCCGTTTTTAAACATTTATCAGCATATCATTGCCCACAGTCCAGATGAGCTCATTCAATGCAAAGCTTCTTCACATTGCAAACAGTTGTAGAGCAAACCTGTTGAACGAGACAGATAAATAGGAATGGTGAGAGGAGTGGTGATTCAGGAGGAGGCTTCTCCCAGTCTCAGCCTTCACTCCCAGAAAGTTTAGGACAAGCTGCCTTAGCTCAGCAAAGGGTACTTAAGTTTATTTTTATTGAATCTCATTAAACTATTTTCAAACTCTCCTCCCTCAAATCTCTATCACCACATGTTCTATCTAAGAAAATGATCCTGCTATTCTGAAAATTTGCCTGGTCTATTTTCTTTGACTCTAGGTGTGGAAACATATACCATTTATTGTCATTAATATTGACTTTATAGTATTATCTGTCCAACACTTATTGTTGAACAAGATGAAGTATATTCTTGCATACTTTCTCATTAAGTAGTTCTATAACATGTTCATACTTTCAAAGTGTCACCAAACCACTATTTTGATTAATTTTATAACAGTTACAGGAAATGGGGAGTAAGGAAATGGCATTATGTTGTTACAAAACACCCAGCTCCAGAAAGTTCAGATGTTTTCTTTAACTCAGGCACTAATCTGGGAGCTTATAGTGGATCACAGAATCTCTAAATCAATCTTTGTAGCGTATTAGTACTAGTGCCCCCTCTTTACTTTCTATGTGCCTCTCTGATGCTGGCTCCTACAATGCAAGTTCTTGTTCTTACCTCCCTCTCACCCCCCAACAGGATTTGAAAGGATCAAAGTTTATTATTAGCCAAAACAACTGCACCTGTTTCTATGTATTAGGCACCATTCAAGGTAATGTCACAGATAATTTTCAGTGACCCACATAGGTAGGCACAATTATGCCTACTTTTCAGATGAGGAAACCAGTAAGTTATGTTAAATAACTTACTGAAGTAAGTGGTAAAGCCTAAAAAACAATAATTTAAAAGAATTTTAAAAGTGGCTGAATTTAAATTGCATGGTTAATATAAAATGTAGTTGTCTGTCCGTGAACTCACATATATATTATCTCATTTAATATTCACTGTAGAATATGAGGCTATTACTACCCTCTTTTTAGGGTTGTGGAATCAAGGTTCAAGAAATTTCAGTCATCTGCTTAGGGTCATACAAACAGTAAGTAACGGAGCTCAGATTCAAGCCAAGATCTCCTGATTTCCCAACCAGGGTCCTTCTCACTCTAACACTAACACAGAGACCTGGTAAATTACCAGCTTGTTACCTGCTGTTTTTCTTTCTACTACACAGACTGCTTAATGACTACATTTTTCTCTCTCTCTCTTTTTGTTTTTTACTTCACCCTTTCTTGTTCCTATCCAGTGTTAGGTACCATCTTTGCATCATTTGTGTTGGAGGCATTGATTTACTGGTCATGTATGGTACTTGGCTTCTCTGACTATTACATGTTAATAAAACAAACAGAAAAAATGGGATACATATGTTTCACAGACCCAGTGGAACAGTGACATAGTACATTAAGAATTAAAAGAACTTTTGTTAATTTTATTGAAATTTATTAGGCTCCAACTATGTACCAAGCAATGTTTTGAGTATAAGAATACAATAGTGAACATGTCTGGCACAAGCCCTGCCTCATAAAGCTTACATACTGGTGGAAGTGAGAGGGAGGACAAATAAAGTACATAGAAAATGAATAAAGTTATTTAAAATTGTGATAAGGGCCTCGAAATAAGCAAACAAGGATAACATATAAAGAATGGCAAAAGGAATGGGACTCACTTTATACTGATCAGTAAAGAACTCTCTAAGAATGATTTAAGCACATCCTACTGTTAAGAAACATATATGTGAGTTGTCCACATACATATGTCATGAGGAACAACGATATTCTCTTCAGAAGCTTGAAGTGTTAAACACTGGAAACTATGCTTAACAGAAAACAACAAAAAATAATTACTTTTATCAAGATGTGATACATAAAATAATATTTAATAAGAATGTGTATATGAAATACATATGTGGTACATATACATGTACACATATATGGTTTTTCTCTTCTAAATATACAATAGTTAAACCTGCAGTAACAGTAATTAAGCCATATCTTAGAAACATCAAGATATTATACATTTAGGAAAAGCAATAATACAATTAGAGCATGGTAGGCTTTTTGTGATACTCATTCAGAAACTGTGATTTTCAATTAATTTCAACAATGTCCAAATTAATTCATTTTTCTTTAAGTATTACCCAGGATATGTTATTCAAATATAAGAAAACAGAAAGATGTTGCTCATCAAATTCAAACAAATTTGAGTTGATTTTTAAATGTTAAAATGTTATTTTGTTTCTATAATTTTTTACCAAAAGAAATTGGGAAAGACTGTAATTATTTCTACTCCTAAAAAACACATCCCCAAATCTGAAGATAGTCATTTTCTAGTTTGTTTTTTAGAAGTCAAAATTGGGCTATGGATTGCTCAGAGTCATCTTTAGTTTTTTCTCTCTCTCTTACAATGAAATGTAGTGGTGGCATTTATTATTAGAAATGTTTTATTGGACATGGAATCAACTCAGGTGTCCATCAATGGTAGACTGGATAAATAAAACATTGTACATATAGACCATGGAACAGTACATAACAATAAAAAGAATGAAATCATGTCCTTTGCAGCAACATAGATGGAGGTGGAGACCATCATCCTAAGCAAATTAATGCAGGAACACAAAAACAAATACCTCATGTTCTCAATTATGGTAGGAGCTAAGCTTGAGCATGTATGGATGGATATACATATGGAAACAATAGACACTGTGGACTACTAGAAGGTGAGTGGAGGGGTAGGCTAAAAAAACTACCTATTGTATACTATCCTTACTACCAGGGTTACAGGATCCATACTCCAAACCCAGCATCATACAATATTCCCATGTACCCCCGTATCTAAAATAAAAATTGAAAAAAAAAAGAGAAATATCTTATTGGAATCAGGGCTCAGTGGCTAGTTCAAGTTAACCAGGAGACAGAGATTAGGATGGCTGCCGCCACTTTTTATTCTTTCCCCATTCTGGTTGTTTTTCAGAGATAATTAAAAAAAAAGATGGGCCGACAGCGAAGCTGTCCCTTCTTGGGATGGGAGGCTACGTTGGTCCTTCTCTAATATTTCAAGGCTGCTGTGTCATGCACATAAAAGCAGGAACAGAATGATAATTGAACAATTAATAATACCCATGATAAAACAATGTCCTTAAAATAAAATGCATAATTAAAACAACTGAACCACAAAAAAGTGCAACTATATACAGAAAATGTGCATGTACATGCAAACAGGAGCAGAACACTCCCATAAACAACACCACTAACAAAAAATGATAAACATGCCAGATAAAGGAAGAATAGAAACACTCTAGGTATCTTAGGCCCATAAATGCAATCTGAGATCATTCTGTAATATAGGAGGAAGAGGTCAATTCACTTTGGGAATTTCTTAGCCAAGGAATTCTCTATTGGTGTATTGGTACTGATATATGTCTGCTGTGCTGTCTTTCATTACTCTTATACCTAGCTCATACTTTTGATGATTATAAGGCTAAATTTGGTACTAATATATGTCTGCTGTGCTGTCTTTCATTACTCTTATACCTAGCTCATACTTCTTATGATTATAAGGCTAAATTTGGCGGCTTAATACTCAAGGTGGAATAATAAGGGAAGAGTACATGGCATTTGTTCTATTACCAATAAAGTGATCTTACTTATAAAGACCACTTATTGAAGCCCCAAAATGTTAAAGAACAAACAGAGAAGGCTGGGCACAGTGGCTCACGCCTGTAATCCCACCACTTTGGGAGGCCGAGGCGGGTGGATCACGAGGTCAGGAGATAGAGACCATCCTGCCTTACCCAGTGAAACCCCGTCTCTACTAAAAATACAAAAACTTAGCCGGGCATGGTGGTAGGCGCCTGTAGTCCCAGCTACTTGGGAGGCTGAGGCAGGAGAATGGTGTGAACCCAGGAGGCAGAGCTTGCAGTGAGCCAAGATCGTGCCACTGCACTCCAGCCTGGGCGACAGACTGAGACTCCCTCTCTAAATAAATAGAATAGAATAGAATAGAATAGAATAGAATAGAATAGAATAGAATAGAATAGAATAGAGAAGCAGTTGCCAGAGGCCCTCAAAATTCTAACAAGTGACCCAGTATCAAGTATACTCGCCCAGACTGCTATCTGGAAAGTTCACCTCAGGCAATTCTGTAATCTCATGGGATCTCCATGAAGCCATTTAGGCAACTTCAAAATATCAGCTCCCCAGTTCATGTTTCCCCAGTAAGGGCAGGAAATGTAAGGGTGCCTGTCAGGAACTTCCTGAATTAACTGAAGTTCAGTATATTTCCTAGAAATTAAGAGACTCGGTAGTCAATAACCTGAGTAAACTATTTAAACCTCGTGTTACTGCCTTTTATTTTTTATTTTATTTTAATTTATTTTGAGACAGGTTCTCACTCTGTTGCCCAGGCTGTTACCAGTCCACAAGGAAATAAGTATAGCCACTGAGTTTAGAAACTTCTAAAGCCACATGGACATAACCACAGTGTCTAAGAAAGTGCCTTTGTCATTGAACTCAGATGTTGTTGAACTCACGTGATGATTCATATTTGATGAAAGCTGTGTCATAGATATATGTGTCGTAGAACCACATTACAACATTAAATATTTTAAGATTAGTTCATGAACTAAACCCAAATGTTTAAATAAAATCTAAAAATCTAAAATCCATTTCCTTCAACAAAAGATAATTTTACTATAACTTTACAGGGAAATTTTTAGAAATGATTATCAGTGAACAGTTGAAGATGAATTTTGAAACTATAGCATCATTTGTTTTATTTTGAATGAAAGTTAAAAATAATACCTTGAGCTTGCTGAAATGCTTGGAAATGTCTTTTATTCCTGTCAACATATTTATGAAGTGCATTTCTCTCCTCTAAATGTTATTAAAACAAAACATAGGAGTTATATGTACATTATTGCTTGTGAGTAGCATTGTCATCAATCCAGCCTAGATTATGTAAATTCATTAGCTAGCAGCAGGCTCATTTGTCACATTGGAAACTTTAAATTGTGATATACACAGTGTCTTTTAGAATGTTCATATAGGCATCTAGTATGAGGAATCAGCATTTCACTCATATGATCGTTAATTGCATATACTTAAACTTTCAATGACTAACATAGAGTTTTGGTAAGTAAATAATTTTTTTCCTATGATGTTTGTTCTCATTATATTTATTAAAATGTAATTTGGGGTCTGTTTGATCTAATAAAAGTGTAGGCTTTTATTTCATCTTACCCCAACCAAACTATGCCACCCTATGAGGGTTTCCTTTGGGTGAATGCATTCCTCATCCTACTCAAGCTCCTCCATGGAGATGCCCTCTTCACCCTGTTCATGTTGTAACATCCCATACAGCCCTGCTATGCAGATGCCCTCTTTACCCCCTCTAGGCTCTCACACCTCTGCACCACCACAGCTCCCTATCCAATCCGGCTCAGATATTTATATTTCTGTGCCCTACTTAGTGGACTGAAGACTGAATTCTTCAGGAAGAAAGGAAGGAAAGAAAATGAAATGGAAGAAATGCAAGGGATGGGTAGAGGAAGGGAAGGGAAAATAAAAAGGAAAGTTATGATTTTTTTTTAAAGAATCAGAACAGAATGATAAAATTCTTTTTGAACTATCATAAGCACATATGCTTTCATCTCCACTTTCTTGCACATTACACCAATAATGCTCTGTCATGGGAAGATATTTTCTAGGTGGAAAGACAGTCCTATCTGAAAGCTCCTTCACTTTTTCAATCTTCTAATCACTACACTCCATTACAATGCCACACATGAACACATCTCCAAAAACCTGCTCACAGCTGCAACATGGTGAATGGGGGATTGCTTGTCTCCAAGTCCCTCCTTGGAGAATGGAAAATGTTAAAGAGATAAAGTTATAAAAAGAGGCATAGGCCGGGCACGGTGGCTCACGCCTGTAATCCCAGCACGGTGGGAGGCCAAGGTGGGCAGATCATGAGGTCACGAGATCGAGACCATCCTGGCCAAAATGATGAAACTCCGTCTCTACTAAAAATACAAAACTTAGCTGGGCATGGTGGTCCGTGCCTGTAATCTCAGCTACTCGGGAGGTTGAGGCAGGAGAATCGCTTGAACCAGGGAGTCGGAGGTTGCAGTGAGCCGAGATGGCACCACTGCACTCTAGCCTGGCAACAGAGCGAGACTCCGTCTCAAAAATAAACTAAAATAAAAACTAAAGAGATAGGCATAATACAAATATCAGAATGTATTCTTTTCTGTAGTTCAAAGATGGTTAAATGGTTTTGATAAGAAATAAGTTTCATTCTCACAGACTTCAAAATCCATTGGTGGCAGTCTACTGCAGAATGATGCATATCTATATATCAGGTTTGACAAGAATTTGCTCTTTATTCATTTAAATAGAAATAGTCAGCTGCGGGGGATGAATACTGTGCATCAGCCACTTCAAGAATAGGATATATTTCAAACACAATCATCTTTACCCAAGCCTACCATTTCTATAATTTTGTAAAAATTTTTGCCCCTTGTCTCTTCTGCTCAAATTTTCTGATCACCACCCTGTCTACTACCTCCAAGGCAAACCTCTTTTCACAATCTCAGACCTCTCACACTAACTGGTGTAAACTATGAATATAAGGATCTTCCATTCTGGAGTGAACCACAATTGTAGATGGAGGTCTGGAAACCTGGACCCAATCCTGGTTCTGCCACTTGTTAGTTGTGTTACTTTAGCAACCATAATTTCTCTGTCTTTACCTAAGGAGCAAGATAGAAGCAATCATTATGACTCTCTGAGGTCCCTCTCCAGTTTTAAAGTTTTTGAAAGTATAATAAAGTGACCACAATGAAAAAGAAAAATCACTGGCTCAGAAATCACCTTTTTAAAACATACATCTGGTCACGTTCCCTGACCCTGACTACATTCCTCTCTCTTACTCCTCATATCCAATTCATCCCTAAGACGTAACAGTTTTACTTCCTAAATTTCTTTCAAATATGTGCACTTCTCTCCTCTAGCCTGCTCTAAACTATCATCATTTTTGTCCAGACAAATACGACTGCTTCCTCAGTAATGTACATGAACCTACCAATATTCCATATTTTCTCAATACTACAGTCAAGAGAATCTTTGTGAAAGGCAAATGTAATCATGTTACCTCACTCCATCTATGCTTATACTCTCCACTGGATTTCCATTGTAAAAGGATACAGACTCATTAATGTAACCAGTCTAAGCTCTTTATGGTTCAGCCTGAAACTACCTCTCCAGCTTATTCTAAGACCACCTTCTCTATATGAAGGTGTCCTCTACCCCCACTTTTAATGCCAACTCAACCTATGAATTCAACTTGAGCATCACTAGCTAAGGGAAGCCTTCCTTAATCACCTAGAATTAGTTAGATTTCCATATTATAAAATCTCATTGACCATTTGCCTCTCCTTTATAGCACTGCCACATCAGTAATTTCACAACTATTTGTTAGGTTATTTCATAAATATATGTCTTCCACACTAGTCAGTGAGCTTGAAGAGAATAGGAAACTTGTTTTAGCTGCTCACTACTGCATCCCCAGCATCTAACATTGCGTTTGGCACATAATGAGTTCTTGAGTGAGGTGGCCTAGATTAGTCTTAGCTAGTATCTATTTTTGCTATGTGATCCTTGACTTTTCAAGGAACATAACCTCTCTATGCTTCAATATTCTCACCTGTAATAGAAAAGTAATAATCCCTCTATCACAGGATTGTTTTTAACAGGCAAATAGCATGTGGTGATAGACAACATGCAATTATTCATTTTTGAAATTTCAATATGTATCTTAATGCCAGGCAGGCATGTGATGTGACTAAATAAAACTCATAAAGCTAGTATTAGTTAAAAAAAAAAAAAAAACTAGGTATATATTGATATGACACTGTATATGTTATAGTTACAGTAATACTTCCAAAAAGGTGTAGATGGAAAACATACTAACTTCGTATCTCTGATTAAATACATTATTTATTTACTAAGAGTTTGTGGCTATACCTTCTAATAGAAAGAAATTAGCCTCTGTCAATGATCCTAAAACCATTTTCCTGTAGCCAATACATCACCCACAGCCTTCTTCTCTCTTGTTCTTGTTAAATAATGGTCGCTTTCTAGTAAGAACTTTTAGGGTTGGTGAATTAGCCCTGGGAACTGATATTTTCAGAGATGGGATACACAACTAGGAATGGCCACTGATTAGCTCATCCTGTCATGGGAAAAGTAACAGACACGTGGACTATGTTGTTAAGGAGCCAGAGTAAGACCAAGAGATAAGAGACTTTAAGTTTAAAACTTCCACGTTTTCTTTTTACAAGGGATTTAGCTTCTGCCCCAAAAAGATATTGACTGTAATTAAGGTTTAAACCCAGAAGCAATCGGGTCAGGAAGAAAGGAGAATGAGGGCATTTGTTGACCACTAGATTCTTGGTGTCTAACACAATGCCAGCATGAAATGAGCTCTCAGTCAGCACTTATTATAGCAATAAATGACATGAATAAATGAAAAAAATAAATGAATTAATGAAGCAACATTTGCAAATGAAACTAGAAGCACTGAACAAATACATTACTAGTTATCAGCAACCACTTATTCCAACCCAGAGGGTAATTTAGGCTTTCAGCCTTCACTTAATCCTTAACTATGTGCTCAAGGCCTAAAAGTACTTTAATATCAGTTATCTTCAAATTTTTCTGTGCATGAGGTCAAAAGATCCCGTCAGTAATAAATGTAGGTGAAGCCAGTGAATTTTCAGTGAAAATTAGTGCCAAATTTTAGCTTGCCCTCAAACTCCATTTCAAAGTATATTTGCATTTGCTTCTTCTTTGTCCCCCAGAGTGTCATACAACCTATCAATGAGCCACATCTATTAAACATTTCCTGACTCTGTTTTGATGACCTGACACCTGATAACTGAGGTAGAATGTAAATCTGAAGAATTTTCACAGGACCTTTAACTTGTTTTGATGAATCCAGAATAAAAGGATTTGAAAAATATACACTTGATCAGTGTAGCTGAAGAGAAGGTCACAAATTTCATTTGACCCTCACAGGGCTGATTATAATATAACCATTATTGTTCAATGTTTTCTCCATTAAACAAAAAATAAAGTTTCAAAGTGTTTTTAAGTGGGCTGCCATATATTTTAGGGTATGCTGCCCTCAGATATGATACAAGTAATTTGTATGTATACACACATATTTGATATATATATATATGTGTGTGTATTTACATGATATACATAACCATATATATACTGTAAGTGTATGGTTAGGGCCATTCTTTTACTTGGAAAGTAATAGAAGGAAAGATAATACTAGCTAAACAATAAATATACTTAATGTGTTTTTTGATCTTTTGGTGGGGCTTGTTTATTTGCTTAAAACTCTTGACTAGCTTCCCTTAGAAAAAAAGGTCTGGTTAAATATGCAGTTTAGTTCTTCACACAGAGACATGAAGGTCTGATGTACTTTGAAATTAAAGTAATGAAAAGGGGGAAAATGTTTGTCAAACAGGAGAATGACCAAGCACAACTACACAGTCTGAGTATCAAACAGTTTCTCCTTTAAGAGTCACAAAGCTGTTAAGAGCAGAGAAAGAAAGAAAATCTATGTTTTTTTTTTTCATACTGCATCATGAAGGGCAACATTCAGCTCTGTCTTTAATGCCAAGCAGTCAAACTATAAAGAGGAGCATTATTTTAGAGTCCTTGAGATGACTTACAAAAAGCCTTTCAAAAGATTTAGATGTTAGTGGTGCTATGCAAATGTCTCACTTGAAATTGAAATTCTTAAAAATAAATGTTTATTTTGCTTTCCATTAAGGGAAAAAAAAAATGCAATGCCTCCTCACATAACCAGAGAGCTATTTAACCACCTGCTGAATGGCTAAATGGTTCAGCTGTCTTTCTCTTATCCTAGACTGTATAAATGATAGTAATATACCTTTACAATGGAATTATCTTGCACTCCATTTCCTTACTGATAGCATTCTTAATTTTTGTCCTCCTTCTATTGCCTCCTTCAGTTCATCAACCACAAACCTAAGGATCTATGCACCCCTACTGTATAAATTATATATCTAGGAACTCATCTAGCCTAGTATGTTACATATACTTTATAATATATGTTTCTGGCCATAATACCTCTTCATGCAGAATATCTCAAAATGCTAGATAAAATATCTTTAGATATCTATTTTAAAGCATGGCTGCACTGGTAAAATAAGAGCATTGATGGGGCTAGAAATGACAAGCAAATGTAATAACTGAGGCTCACAGAAATGGGCCTCTGACAATCATATATGTACCACCACACTCACGCCACTGGTTTTTGGCAAGTGACAGACACATGAGCCAAACTGAGATGATCAAATTTTCTCCTCTGGAGATTTATATACATGATTCAGAAATGGCAAGTCAATCTTTATAATGTGGTTCTAAATTCGAGAGTAGTAAGGCAACCATATTTTGCCACATGGGCATGGAAACAAAGAAAACTGTCTTCAGTATAGGACAAAAGTGAAGCAGAGAAAGGAAAACAAGCAATCAACAGTATTCCCTGGGTTTATGGCAGCTTTGTATTTTCTTATTTTAGTGGATCTTTGAGACCCAGATGCTTTTCTGCCTGTATTAGTTTGCTAGGGCTGCCATAACAATCTCCTACGACTGGGTGGCCTAAACAACAGGAACTTATTTTTTCACGTTTCTAGAGGATAGAAGTTTGAGATCAAGGTGTCATAAATGTTGGTTTTTTTCTGAGACCTCTGCCCGAGGCTTGTAGATGACCGTCTTTTCCCTGTGCCTTCATGTGGTCTCCCCTCTCTATGTGTCCCTGTCATATTTCCTTTTCTTATAAGAACACCCATCATATTGGATTAGGGCCTGCCCTAGTGAGCTCATTTAACCTTAATTACCTCTTTAACGACTTCCATATACTGTCACATTCTTAAGTACTGGAGGTTAGGACTTCAAAATATGAATTTTAGGGGGAACACAATTCAGCCCATAACACTGTCCTTGGATTCCTTAAGACAAATCTGTACTGTTACATAACCTATATAAAGCTAAGTCACCATGTAATTCAGTCTCAACTCAGTGCTGCATACAAAGATATGCAAAAACAAAATAGAAAAAAATAATTGAAAACTATTAACATATTTACTGAAATATCTTGGGAAATGCCACGAAGAGGTTCCAAAGTTGACATATCACAAAAGTTCTTTAAAATTGTCCTCATCCACTCATCTCTTCAAAATCCTAGTCATCATAACATAGTAGCTAATCCCGATCTTTACTCTAAGTCATATCTAACCCTCCCTTCTCTCATTCCTGATCTATTATTTCCTTATTCTGTAACTAACTTTTTGCATTTTCCAATACAAATTATAAAGCCAGGCTTGGATCTTTTCATTTCCACCCATCAGCAACCACACTCATTTGCCACAATTCTATACAAGAAAGGCCTACTAACCTAGCTCAAGTGCTCAAGTTATATTCTATTAATTATCACAACTGAAAAAATATTAACTATTACAAAATGTTAACAAAATATTTGTTTTACTATATCTCCTCACTAATGGACATTTCTCCTTCTTCCCTGCATCTGTTCAATCTGATATTAAGCCTATCCGTATTTCTTAAATTTTGAAGACAGGATTTTTTAAAAACCTTTCTTCTTCTAGGATTGGAATGGCTTGGCAGCACTGTAGAGCTATGACCATAGCCACTGTCCTCTGAAGGACCAAGCCAAGACTTCTCCTGCTGTTCTACCAGGCTAGCTCAATATTGTGCGTACACATATTTTTATAGTCAGATCTTCTCTAAGTGTAAATAGTATGTAAAGCCACTAGATAACTTGAAGACGTCAGATGATAGGTGCTGAAAATATTCTCTACCTCCTTCCAAAATAATAATAATAATAAATTTCTCTTCTACTGACCCCAGTTTAATTCCTAAAATTTCAACTGTTTCTCCATTGGTTTTAGTAACTGAAGGACACAGACAAAATGTAAATGTATGCTCTAGGAAGGGAAATGAATTAGTTTGCTTAATAAAGATAATGGCCTCAAGCGAATATGACAGTGGATTGCTAAGTTTTGATGAGTGGAGGAGGTTAGGGTAGACAAGAATGTTTTGGAGTTTGGAAGGCTACCCAGGGTGATCAATGAGGTAAAGGGCTGAATAAGCACAATGAGTACATGGGACAGGAAATAGGGTAATCAAGGACAGAAGGGTATTGAACACTAATGTTGTTCACATATCTTTAACTCTCTTACAGTATAAACATCACAGCTGAAATGAACCATTATTGTAAATGCATGAATCTTGGGCACTGAGGAAGACATGTATCCTGCCCTTTAGGAAGTCAAATGTCAGCTCATAAATAAAACTTTCAAATTGTTTTTCAATGTGACACTTGAGCCTCTTTATTTTCTCTCACATCTACTCCATGTCTTCCATGTCAACCACTAACTACACTATTATTTAAATAGAGATCCCTGAAGCTATAGCATTTAGCCAGTGCTTGGCACATTGTGCTTAGAAATAATACAAATTGGTGTTTCCCTGTGTGTTCAAAATACGCCCTTTGAAAAATCTCATTTGCCTCATCCTGCACTATAATCCAGTTTGTTTCTTTGTGTCTCAGCATGGCTGACTGCTTGGCTATTGGTTGCCTCCCTTGACATTTCCCTCTGACTTTGTATATTGCTTTTTAGAACTCAAAATTTGGTTTGCTTCTCTCCAAGGAGATTTCCCAAATTTGTATATATGATAAACACTGCACAATGCTGGATTGGAGAAACAGAGTCTTGGGGCACTTTTAGAGATCCGTTGCAACCAATTAGCATGACTTATTTATTTTCCACATGTTTTCATTCTCTGTGATGTCTTTCATCCAAGGAGCTCAGAGAGTTTTGCAAAATATTAACTAACCCTCACAGCACTCCCAGAGGTATGAAGAGCAGAAAAGGGATGGAAAGGAATTCCATCCATACAGTATTCAGAAGACAAAAATCCTCTGTCCAATACATTAAAGAAAGACCAGTCTTGGGACTAGTTCGTTCAAAAAACAGCCTTGAAAATGCAACCTGGGAGTAATGCACTCCACCAGAACCAAGAAGGAGTGTAGGCATTCAAAAGTTATAAATAAATTGCTTTGTATTTCACTCTCAGAGAAAATCTCTGGAGACAAGAACTATAGAAGATAGCTTCTCTGAGGTGATAAGGTTTTAAATGCTCAGATGTGATTGTCAATGGCAACTTTTCCCTTGGTAGGGGAAGATAAAGAGAATGACCTTGAAGAGGGATGGGTTATGGCAATGGATCAATTTTTGCAATTGGCAAGTCTCCACCATAAGGTATCTGAAGATAGTGTCAGGAATGTGGATATCTACGTGGGTTAGAGAAGAGCAGTCAAGACTGAAGGCAGTAGGTTTAGGACAAATGAAAAGGAAGAGACTGAATTTATCTATTTATAATGATGACTAAGCCAGCTCTACTTTCCCCTCAAAGACTCAGGCTTAGGGAAAGAGTAGAAGATAGTGAGGCAGAAGTCTAGACTACCTCTTTCCAGCCATGCTGAAGTTTCTCCTTCTTATCCTATTTCCCTTGGGTAAACAAAGAAGATAGAGAGGAAGAAAGAGAGGTGCCTGGTTTACAATGAGAATGTTAAAAGTACAAGTAATGTATATACCACAATTATGTTATACAGTGAAGGGTGATAATGATAATAAGTAGCACTTACTGGGTGACTACAATATCCCAAGCACTGAAAAATTTGACATGCATAATTTCATTTAGTTATTATGATGACTTTCACAAGGTAGGCACTGTTAGTCTACTTAGGTAACAGATGGAGAAATGGACATTCAGAAAGGTTAAATAACTTGTCAAGATTACAAGGTTAGCGAGCTGCAGAGCCAAGATGCTAACTCAGACCTGTCTGACTCCAAAGCCCTTACTATCAATCCCTGTATCACATTGTCTCCATGTTTGAGAGACTAAAAAGGGATCTGGTGACCCTGACTATGTAACTGTAAATACACTCCAGGCTGGAGTGAAGTGGCATGATCTTAGCTCACTGCAACCTCTGCCCCCCAGGTTCAAGCGATTCTCCTGCCTCACCCTCCCGAGTAGCTGGGATTATAGGTGCTCGCCACCATGCCTGGCTGATTTTTGTATTTTTAGTAGAGACTGCGTTTCACCATGTTGGCCAGGCTGGTCTTGAACTCCTGACCTCAGGTGATGCACCCGCCTTGGCCTCCCAAAGTGCTAGGATTACAAGGCGTGAGCCACTGCACCTGGCCTCCATTTTCCTTTTAACCTTCATGTGTTTTCATTCATTACTTTTTACTTTTTGCTTCCAAGGGAACTAGAGGCGATACAAACCAAGGGGGATAACATGCCTATTCAATCTATATTTTTTCAAATAATGAAGAAGGCTTTTAGACATGTCAAGTGGAAAAGAACAAAACATCTTTGTTAGAATGTTTAGGAGCCACAAAAAAAATAATTTTTAAGTGAATAATTTTTTGGCATCTCTGTTTCTAGCTGGTTTGATTTTTTTCCCCTATCATCCATTTACCAAACTCACTCCAAATTCTACTCTGGCATTTTACTCCCCTGCTTAAAAACTTTCCATGGCTTCATGTGGCCATAAGTTAAATCCAAACTCCTCGATATGACATGCATGGTCTTACATGACCTTGTTCCTATATATATCCCTGCTCTATCTCTCAACACAACATACTTGGCACTCAAATCTCCAGCTCTACTGGACTTCTTTCAGCTCCACAAATTACTATAGGCTTTCTTATCCTGACCTTTCAGATACATCTGCTTCTTTCCAGTAAATACTCTAGTTTAAACTCACACCATCTCTATCCTGGATTTGTTCAATGGCCTCCCACTTGATCCTTACCTCTACTTTTTCCCACTCTGATTCATTCTCTAGCTTACAGTCACAGTCATGCCCATTCGAACTGGATTACTGTTATCTCTCTTAAAGCATTCTCTGCAAAATAGAAATTCGATTATATCACATTCTTCTTTAAATTTTGGGGGGAGCTTACCATTTCATTGAGGATAAAAATTAAAACTCCTTACCATCAAATATGGTCATCCATGACAAAAGAACCTACCTGCCTTTTCAGCCACATATCTTCTCACCTCTTCACCTGCCATCTGTGTTTGAATAATATAGAAGTACCTACGGATCCCTCCAAATGTTGAGGTTTCCCCCAAAAGAAACCTAATTCATAGAAAAACTAGATGGTCACCACTGAGATGTGCTTTCAGAAGCTCCATAAAGACTCCCCGCACAAAATGTTTTATTCTTTATATATCATCCACTCCCATACCCACTATTTAGGTACCCAAATATCCATCAATAGAGGTTCATTTATTTGATTTTGTAATGTATTATGCACCTGATATGGTAAATTCAACTATTATTAATGTGCTTTAGTGCAACTTCATTTATCTGATTGCTATTCTCTATGAAAAACTAGCTTTAAGTAATACAATAAAAAGCAGGGGCTTTATTAATATTAATAAAATAATCCTATGTATCTGTGTAGAGTATAATAGTACATAGTAAACTTTCCACCATCTCATTTAATTCTTGATTCTATGTGGTAGAGATTTCATAAATGGACAAGCTGAGCTTTATGAAAGATTAAGTGAAGAAGGAATAACGGGGGGGGAGGTAGTAAAGAAAAAAGAGATGAAAGTTTGCCAAAATATTTCTATTTAAACGTTTTGTCTAGAAGCAGTGAGGTTCCTCTTTGTTGGCTACTTCACTGGCACTCTCTCCATTACACCAAACATTTGGATAAGTGGAACATCAATATGCTTGGAATTTTGTAAAAGAAACATCTAGTAATTGAATTTTTAAATGCTCTGGATATGCCAGTGTTCTGAAGATATGTCAATAAGGCAAAAATTTCATAGAAAATGCAAAACTTTTTCTTAGAACCCAATGACTGAAGGGCAACATCAGGAGTACAGATTATACCTGTGATATCAAATGTATTATTATGAGTGCACATTATTATGTGTTCAGCAATGAAAAATGGAGGCAAGTGACAAGTTTGTGACTAGATTCATAATACAGAATGCTTTTATGAATTTTAATTCTCAAATGAAATTATTTGTTGATTCAACAAATGTTAATCAGTGTAGACAAAACGATTGTTGAGCTATATTGAACACAAAGAAAATATGAAATAAATAGATTTTAAAAAGGATAGAGAGAAAGATAAAAGAAAAGGGCTCTCAGAAAATGTATGTTTTATAAAACATTCTGCTTAAAAATATTAGACAAATAGATTATGAATGTAAACAGTTTTTTTAACTCTGGGGAAGATAACAAGGCCAAGTTTTTATTCAGGCATGCCCAGATTAACCTTTATATATGTTTCACCACAAATGGAATTTCAAGAACTCAGAGATTTAAAAAAATAAGTGGTTGTACTATACTATAAAATATATCAATGTTTTGTTAAAACTGTAATTGAAACAAAGCATAGAAACAAGACCCATAGATATCAACAATTAAACATACATAAAAAACAAAATTCCATTAAGAACCTGTTCTAAAAAGATATCTGCTATTGTAAAAGTTGATAGTTATGAAGGATTTACGCAAAGAAACACTAAGTTATTTTAATCATATGCACACATACCTAACAGCAACCTTCCCACCTTCAATTTATTCCTTTAATAAATATGTATTAAGTCCTTACTACTAGGAGTCCATTATAATTTTAGGTGATAGACACAAGAGTGAGAAAAATGCAGTGCCTATTTTTAAAGAACTTGCAGTCAAATAAGATAAACTGTATTACATCAATAATTGTCACAAAATGGAAAGAGAAATAATACAGTCTAATATAGAGAGCACTAGGGAGGGGCAGATTTATGGGAGGGCTCACAAAAGAGTGAGGCTACTGATAAGAATTACAAAGAAAATACACTTGGAAATTTTTAAACTCATTGCAGTGCTATGCCCAAAACATGATCATATAAGTCATTACTGCCTTGAAGAGTATGAAATTAAAAGGAGGTGCATAGAGCAAATATTTGGTGGTGGAGTTGAGGGGGAGGGTTAGAGGTTTAGATTATAGGGAATGGAGATGAAATACTGGACTGCCACCTGATTCTCTTCTTTCATTAATAAGATAATTATTTTATTACCTGTAGCCCAGAAATAAAGAGAAAATTGACTATCTAATGACTGTCAGGCATTTTGAGTTCTAAGAGAACCAATGGACATTAAGTGAAAGACAGTGAGGAGAGCTATATTTCTGCTTAAATTTTTTTTTTTTATAAAAAATCTGTCTTAGCTTTGTCACTAAGTTTACTCAATACTGGTAAAATCGTTAAAAGGTTTTAAAAATGAGGTATATCTACAGATTAAATTTGTGTCTCCCCCCAACCCAGAATAGCTTCTCTATGGGAGTTTGAACCTGACTGTTTAATCATAAGTAAGCAGGGTTGATGATAAAAATTAAAGAAGTTAAGAATCTCACAGCTAAATATAATCATTACTGTGTTATTTTGATCCACCTTAAGTGATGGCAGAAAGAATTGTTGAGTATTAAAAATAATTGGAAAAAAAAGAGGACCTCATAAGACCTTAGCATTGAACAATGAACAATGACATACAATAAGTGATTTTCATCAGGTTTTGGTCTAAGGTGAGAAGTGTGTTCTTCTACCTCAGCCTAATCTCACAACTCCTGGTGTGCCTAGAAACACACATGTATCTAGAGGAATTTTCCTCTATAGGATCTCCTCAATCGTTTCACTTCTACCCAGAATAATATCAGAGAAGGTTTATAAAGCCATCTCTGTGTCTTACAAACTGTGTGACCTTAGACTAATTATTTAACTTTCCTAAGCCCTAGTGCTTTTGATTCTACATAGCTAACAGGCTTGAATACCTTATATATTTGTGGACAGCATTAAATGAGATAAGCAGTATTAATGCACTTTGAAAACTCTAATATGCTATGCAGAACAAAGGGTACCGGATTATTATCATGAAGGATGTTGGCTATAGTGTCTGAGAGGTTCAACTGTGTCCAGCAGAGCCACACAGGATAAGCAAGACAGAACGTGAAATACATATGGAACATATGTAAAGACACACACACACACACATTCATAAACACAGGTTCACCCTAAATTTATTATAATTATAGTAAATTACATTTTATCTGATGGATCATTCTTTCCTAGTAATAACTTGGAGATACATTAGCTGTCTGGGGCTGAATAGAAATTCAGTTTGGTATACTGTGACAATAGCAATAGAACCTGGTAACTATTAGTGCTCATTTAATATATGTTAATAACAATGCACTAAATAATACCTTTAAACTTCTCCTCAGAGCTGTAAGATACCTTCTCCCTCCCTTGTCATTGATTCAACAATCACTACTCTTCTGAATCAGACCTGAGGATTAAAAGAGCTAAGGCTTCAAGACCTCTCCCCATCTCTATTTTTACAAATGATCATATCATACATGATACTATTACATGACTTTAAGGTGGGTGAGTTTTCAGATATTAATTCTCACAAGAATTTTAAACCAGTTCTGACTGAAGTTTAAAAGCCAAATAACATTTATTTTCACCATGTCCTTCAACGCTATATCATTTTTGAAGCCAGAGAAGTAACTCTTACGTGGAAACATTCCGGGTCACAGTACAAAGGCAAGCAGTTGTTTGACCCCAGAACACTCTTACTTTAGTACCTTTCATATGACACCATTTGGTGATCAGGCACTGCACAGTCATATTTAGAACTGGTCCTGAGTTGAATTTGTTCACCTTACCAGGCACCAGTCATATGGACAATGGATATCAACCTATTCAAATAAAAATTGAGACTGACTACTCAGCATCAAAAACCAAGATCCAGAATTGGAAAGAGAGTCTACTTGACTAAAAACATCTTCTCTTGAAAATTTTACCCAATATTATCTGGCCTATGCTGTATTTAGCCAGGTTATAAGAAAAGCCACTTAAAGATATGAGGATAGTGCCTTTATGCCTAGAGTTGGGGAGGTATTGATGTAATCACTGAGAATTATTTTAGCAGTCAATGAACACAGTATGTGCGCTATTGTAGTATAACAGCAGATAAGGCATCAAAGCCCAAAGAGTAGAAATTATCCTACAGTGTATATACATCTTCAGAGTCCTGCACATAAATGGATCAGAATCAAGACTTTTAAAAACAACTTCCATATGTGGATCCTAACCTATTTGTGTCACCCACTGTGCTATAGCCTTCAGTGTTATCCAGCTAAAGTAGCAATTATTGCTGCTTTACCTGCTATTTCCCAATCACTAGAGTAGTACAAAGGGACAGAGGTGAGGTTCCCATGGGAACCATATGCTGGCATTTCTTGGCTTTCATAAAATAAAACACCATCAGAATTGCATCATCAGCACTTAGCTATTCATCCATACAAGTGTAGGTGGATACCAATGTGATAGGAAAATAATAAAACTGACCCAACAGCAATTGGACATGAACTCTGTGGGTTTTTTTTTTAGTTGAAGAGAGGAGGCAAATTGAGTTATCCCTACTCTCTCATTCAGGCTATTTAGTTACCAAGGAATCTATCTCTTTTATAAAGAGACTGGCCAGGTTAAGAGCAGAAAATAATTGGGTCCTCCAAACATTTTATTGTCTAAATCTTGCCTTGAGCAAATGCAAAGTAAAACATGCAAATGAGGGTAATTCTGTGTTTATGACCTAGCACTGAAAAAAACAGATGTCAAATTCAAATGTAATTAGGAAGAAAATCGGTAAGTTTGTGGATGATTGGTTAAAAACATAATAGCAAAGAGAAATTGCTTTGTGTAACAATAATATCTAAAAGAGTTAAAAACTTGCATAGTTTATGTTAACCCACATGCCTGGGCATTTGTCTCTATCACAGATCTCCTGCTTCACTGAGCAAAACTGACTGATGGCCCTAGCTGCTGCCCCTATGTATTCATCACCATGTTTGCAAGATGATAACTCTTCCAATGGGCTGGTCCCAGCCAATGACTTAGCATGGCAAAGGGACCCATTACTGTAAGATGTGGGACTCCTCCAGTGGGTAAGTTTAGCTCAATAACTGTTTTGAGAGCCCCGAGCTACATCGGAGTTCCAGTACCAGAGCAGCTACCAAGACTGCCCTAACTGAAAACGAAGGGGAGCTGGACATGGGTATTTAACGTGTGTTTTCACTGGATATGCCTTTTACCTGCCATATGGTCTAATGCCTACTTGTTTGACCCATGGACGGGGAGTCTTTCACACAATAACTTGTTATATGACTGACAGGCTTGTGGCTTTTGTCTTACTCCTGTCCAGTTTATGCCTGCCTGACCTTCTCTCTGGCTCTAGGAACGTGACCTTGTGTTCTCCCCAGCATCCTGGGGAAAACCCTACTTGCGGCTGTTCCTAATGGAAGGCACAAATTCAATACACTACCAAAATAGGGAGAAAAGCTCAAAGGTTTTTTTTCTTACAGATCCTGGGCAAGGAAGGTGTAATGAGTTGGCAGGGCAGTCCTTTGTTCGCAGGTCATGTGAGGCAGGAATGAAAATTCAGGCAGAGAGGGTGTGGCAGCTAACCACATTTTCTTTATCCATTCATCCACCGATGAACTCTTAGCTTGATTTCATATCTTGTCTGTTTTGAGTAATGCTGCATTAACACAGGAGTACAGCTATCTTTTTGACATACTGATTTCATTTTCTTTGGGTATGTACCCAGCAGTGGCATTGCTGGGTCATATGGTAGTTCTACTTTTAATTTTTTGAGGAACTTTCATACTGTTCTTCACGATGGTTGCACCATTTTACATTCCCAACAAACGTGTACAAAAGTTTCCTTTTCTCCACTTCCTTGCCAATACTTATTATCTTATGACTCTTTAATAATAGCTGTTCTAATTGAGTGAAGTTATCATGCAGAAGACCAATTCAGGCTCATGTACCCAATGTGTAGCTGATGCCACTGAAACACCTGTGCTTGAAGATTAAAAAAGATTTATTTGATTTGGCCAAAGCAAGAATGCAGGAGGGCAAGATATCTCAATCCTGCCTTAGCAAAAAGCAGCAGCAGGGAGATTTTATGCAGTTATAGAGTAAGGGAGGGGGATTTTCAGGGAATCCAGGGGAAAAGTCTATGTTCCTTCAGTCTCAGATAACAACCAGACTACTGGGTGTCAGCAGCTGAACACAATGTCTTTCAAAGCATTCATTCCTTCTGCAGGTTTCTTCGAGATCCTGATGATATCTCCTCCTACTTGACAAACAGTACAGCAGCAGTTTATAATTATATTGTGGGAACAAGGATTATTGGGCAAAAAGTGAGTGGTTAACATGTGCAAGCAAGCAAGAGCCTCATCAGAATTTTCATCATTGTCACTAAAAATTCTGGGGTGCTGAAATCTCAAGGGGTCCAGTTACAATCTTTCACTGTAGTTTTGATTTGCATTTTCTTGATTATTACTGATGTTGAGCACCTTTTTATACACCTGTTGTAGAGCAGCCTTATTTCTGTACTTTGCATGTACCAAGGTTCTTCTTGCCTCAGGGACAAGTTTTGCATCCTGGCATCTAGGATGTTTGTTGAGAACTCAGATGTCAAGAGTAATATTTGCTCCTGTGGAAGTAACATGTCTTGTCTTTTCTCTGGCTGCTTTTACTTAATCCATTTGTTTTCATTTTTTTCCACAGGTTTTACTAATATATGCCTATGTATAATTTTCTTTGTATTTATACTTCTTTCAATTAGATTCTCAGATCTGTCAGTCTTTTATCAGCTTTAGACAATTTTCAGCCAAATATTGCTTTCTATCTGACTCTTCCTATCTTCTCTTTCTGAGCCTCCAGTTACATACCTGTTGTAGATTTGCACTGGCAAATCCAGAATCGATTTTTGTCTCCCCAGTCTGTGAGCTCACCAAAATTATCTGTTGGCATCTCTGCCTCTTAGCTATTGCCTTCAGCTTCTCACACTTTCTTATCCTTTAAGAAAAATTGGCAAATGCCCTCGCAGGGAAAGCAGTGTATAGAGAGTTGGCCTCATGTCAGTGAGCCTTTATTCTCTCTGGGATCTTGACTTCCTAGTTCCTGGTTGACTGGGAAGTAACCTATGCCTTCAAACAATTTTTGTTTAGGTATTTTATCTTGTTTTTATAGTTTTCTTGGCATATATGTTGGTTGGTAAAATGTTACTCGTAAAATTCATAGCTGGAAACAGAATTACATTATTATTTTAAGTAGAAGTTTGAAATTAATTATTGCTAGCATAATATATGAGCTTATGTACATTTTGAGTAGGTAGCCACCTTCATGCCACCAGATTGAAGGATTCCCAAAGTTTTACTGCCTTAACACATTTTCTCTGTGTAATAATATCACAATTGTACTTGAAATCTCCCCTATTGGAGAATTCCATTAGAAAAAGCCACTATGCCTCCAGTTTCCAACAATGTTATCTGAATGAGTTTTGCATTTTCCACAGTGTACTTCCTTAGAACATCTCCCTCAAGAAGATACACAGAAAAGATATTGGTGGTCTCAGGCTTATTCATATGGTGCCAGGTGCCAGTGGCTAGGTAACTAAGAGTGGAAGAAGAAATCTGCTAAGCCTCTTGAAACTCATGCTCAGAATTATCAAAATATCACTGCTCCTAAAATATCTTGTAAGTCACAAAGCTAGGCCAGATTCAAGCAGCGCAGAAGGAGTCTCCATCTCTTGATGGAAGAAGTTGCAAAGAATCATGGTCATTTTTGTCATTTTCTGGCAACAGGTTAGACACAAGCTAGTTCTGTGCAGCTTTTGAGAAGTATGTTAGTCCAGTCCCTTCAGAAACAGATACCAAAGCAGGTTAATATGTGCAAGGATTTAACAAAGGAAATGCCTGAAAACAAAGGTGAGGGATCCAGAGAAGTCATAAAGAAGACATTGCGTGTGTTACCACATTGCAGACCTGATACCTATGAAGAAGAAAGAAAAGGAAAGAAGACTAAATAGGAAGAGCCTTACATTGAAGCAAAATTCCTAAAAACAGTCTGAAAACTGAGCGAAAAATCATGACTTATTGGAGAAACCTCCCTCAGCCTCTTGGTCCTATACTCTTGTCTTTTTCAGCTTGTAAATATTGATAAATGCCTTAGTTGTCTGTCCATTTATGTTGCTCATAAAGACACCATGTTCCAACCATTTTCATAACTTCCTGTGGGTAAAGCCCTCTTGACTGGCTCTCTGATGGTATTGGTTCTTATCATAATTGTGGCCTCCTGGCTTCTTGCAGTTAAGCCTTACCCCTTGTCTTCTGTTACTACAGGGCCCTGTCATCCCCATGAATACTAACGAGCCCATGTCTGTGACTCCCTCTCCTACTATCATTCCTGGTCTTTACAGGACACCCGCTACTGAACTTCCTAGTGGTGCTGTTGCCCCTCTCAGGAGTGAATTCCTGATGACCCTGTTTAGAGTAAACAGTTGGTTTCTCTGTGCCCTCCTGTGAAGCACTGTCCTTGGTTGAGTTCTCCGGCCTCCCATAATATAGTCATTCTGGCCTGCCCACTTCCCTGAGACTTTGTATTTCTTCCTCTAATGGATGCAGGGCACCTCCTGCTCCCTTCACTTAGCAAGAGCTTCTCCAGGCTTCTAAGAACCACACTAGCAGTGAATTTGCCCTGTCCTCTGGGGTTATTGCTAGAGGGTAAAATCCTATGTTCCCACAAGTTCCACTAAGTCAATAAATTCTTGTTTATCCAGTCTTATATTCTGATAACCTTGATCAAACACCTTCAAAGCCTGATCCCAGGTAGACTTTTCTGATTCCTGTAGGTACATGCTAGCTAATTCTTGCAACTCCTTCATTACATAATTTCTTTTATTCCTTATTAGGCCCAACATATTCTGATAGGTTATCCTAGAATTTAACCCTGGTTATATATCTTTAGCCAGGAGAGCAGATAGGAGCAGCTCTTGGGGGATGGGGGGTGAAAAGATAAATGCTATAATCTTGCAGGAGAGAGGCCTTTGCTGCATCTCCCAGCACAGTGGTAGTGCCAGCTCTTACAGGAAAAGATGGGATAGCTCTGCAAGATCTAAGGGCTTGGGAGTCTGCAAAGTAAATGTTCTCAAGGGAATCCATCCAGATGCCCCCCACTACATTTCAAGATCCTAGGTTTTCTCACTTAGGACCCTAACTTTACCATAATAAGTTTGCCTTGGCTGAACCTTTACATGTCTCTGGAACTCTGTGATTCTTACTAAAAGATCCTGTGTCTGTTCTCAGCTGTTTGATCTTCCACTGCAGAAGATAAGGACCTCTATTAATCTACCAAAGAGTTTATGTGGTTGTAGCCCTTATCCTTTAACTGTTTATTAACAGTCTTCAATTTTTCATTAGCTCTTTTTAGGTCATCCTTACAACTTAGCAATAAACAGTCTACTCCTTTGTTCTTATAAGAATACTCTTCCCATATCTGTTAAATGTCTGAGCTATTGTTTCTGCAAAGGCTTTCCCGTTTTGGTTTCTGGGACACATTTCCTCAGGTCACTACCAGTGAAATTATCATTTAGGTTGCCACTTTGTATCAGGATAGTATACTCTGTCCACTAGGTGGTGAGTAAGCCAGTCTTCACACCCCATATTACTGCCTACTTTATAGTGGCTACCATTAGCACGATTCATATTAGGATCCTCTGAGAAGAAACCAAGATGAGGTTAGATTTGCAATAGATTTATCAAGGGAAATGCTTTTGAAGGATCAAGGGGAAAAATTTGGATAAGTCTGAGAGAGCTATCAGATTTTGGTGTAGATCAGACACCTGTGAAGAAGAGAGGACAGTAAAGAGGACTGGGTAGAAAGATTGCAGTACAGTTCAAGCAAGAGAGTTTTGTCCAGGCCGATAGGAATTCTTGTAGTAAATTCTTTCAATTTTATGTTGCCTCAACATCCATTTTGAAATACTAATTTAACTTTCTCATACCAGAAGCATGACTCAGTCATCCTTGACATAGTTTCCAGTTCCACACCTCACCCAAATGGCTTAAGCCAGTGGCCAGAGATAAGAACTTAGAGACATCCCTCCTATGAGCAGACCGGGCTCCCTACTTTCCCACCACTTCCTTTAAAAGTAGCATTCAGACATTTGTTTGTAAACTTAAAGTGACCCACATGTTATTCTGTTATTCTAGGTACCTCATTTTATTGCACTTCACTTTATTGTGCTTCTTATAAATTGAAGTGTTGTGGTAATTATGGGTTAAGCAAGTATATCATCACCATTTTTCCAATAGCATATATTAATTTCATGTCTCTGCATCACATTTTGGCAAGTCTCATAAAATTTCTAACTTGTTCATTATTATACCTGCTATGATGATCTGTGACTGGAGATCTCTGATGTTACTATTGTAATTGTTTTGGGGTACCATGAATCATTCCTTTATAAGATAGCAAACTTAATAGATAAATGTTGTGTGTGTTCCTACTGCTCCACTGACCAGCTTTTCCTTATCTCTCTCCCTCTTCTCGGGCCTCCCTATTCCCTGAGCCACAATTATATTGAAATTGGGCCAATTAACTACTTTACAATGGCCTGTAATTGTTCAAGTGAAAGAAAGAGTTGTATGTCCCTCACTTTAAATCAAAAGCTAGAAATGATTATGCTTGGTGACGAAGGCATGCTGAAAGCCAAGATAGGCTGAAAATTAGGCATCTTGTGCCAAAAAGCCAGATTGTGAATGCAAAGTAAAAGTTTTTTAAAGGAAATTAAAGTGCTACTCCAGTGAACACATGAATGATAACAAATAGTCTTAGTGCTGATATGGAGAACGTTTTAGTGGTCTAGATAGAAGATCAAAGCAGAAACAACATTCTCCTAAGCCAAAGTCTAGTTCAGAGCAAGGCTCTTTTTTTTTTTTTTTTTTCAATTTTCTGAAGGCTGAGAGAGGTAAGGAAGCTGCAGAAGAATAGCTGGAAGCTAACAGAGGTTGATTCAGGAGACTGAAGGAAATAAACCATCTCCATAATGTAAAAGTTCAAGGTAAAGCAGCAAGTGATGATGTAGAAGCTGCAGCAAGTTATGCAGAAGATCTAGCTAAGATAACTGAGGGAGGTGTCTACAGAAAACAGTAGATTTTCAATGTAGATGAAACAGCCTTCTTATGGAAGATGATGCCATCTAGGACTTTCCCAGATAGAGAGGAGGAGTCAATGCCTGACATCAAAGTTTTAAAGGACACACTGGCTCTTGTTAGTGGCTAATGCAGCTGGTAATTTTTAGTTGAAGCCAATAATCACTGACTATTTCTGAAAATCCCAGGGCCCTTAGGAGTTATGCTAAATCTATTCTGCCTGTCCTCCATAAATGGAAAAACAAAGCCTAGATGACAGCAAGTCTGTTTACAGCATGGCTTACCGAATATGTTTAAGCCCACTATTGAGACCTACTACTCAGAAAGAAACAGATTTCTTTCAAAATATTGCTGCACATTAACAATGCACCTGGACACCCAAGAGCTGTGATGAAGATGCACAAGGATATTAATGTTGTTTTCATGCCTACTAGCCCAACATCTATTCTGCCGTCCATGAATCAAGGAGTAATTTCAACTTTCAAGTCTTATTACTCAAGAAATACATTTCATAAAGCTATTTTGCTGCCTTATAAGGTAATTCCTCTGATGAATCTGGGCAAAGTAAATTGAAAGCCCTCTGGAAAAGATTCACTATTCTAGATGTTATTAAGAACACCTAGCTGGGTGCAGTGGCTCATGCCTGTAATCATAGCACTTTGGGAGGCCAAGGCAGGTGAATCACCTGATGTCAGGTTCGAGACCAGCCTAGCCAACATGGCAAAACTCCATCTCTACTAAAAATACAAAAATTAGCCAGGCTTGGTGGTGGGCACCTGTAATCCCAGCTACTCAGGAGGCTGAGGCAGGAGAATCACTTGAACCTGGGAGGCAGAGGTTTCAGTGAGCTGAGGCCTGGGCAACGAGAGTGAAACTCCATCTTAAAAAAAAAATTGTGCTTCTTGGGAGGAGGTCGAAATATCAACAATAGCAGAAGTTTGGAAGAATTTGATTCTGACTCTCATGGATGACTTTAAGACTTTCAAAACTTCAGTGGAGGAAGCAATGCAGATGTGGTGGAAATAGCAAGAGAACTACAATTAGAAGTGGAGCCTGAAGATGGAACTGAATCGCTACAATCTCATGATGAAACTTAAATGGATGAGGAGTTGCTTCTTACAGATGAGGAAAGAAAGCAATTTATTGAGATGGAATCTACTCCTGTAAAGATGCTGTGAACATTGCTTTAAATAACAAGAAAGGATTTATAATATGACATAAATTTACTTGATAAAGCAGCAGCAGGATTTGAGAGAATTGACTCCAATTTGAAAAGAAGCTTTACTGTGGATAAAACGCTATCAAACAGCACTGCACGCTACAGAGAAATCTTTTATGAAAGGAAGAGTCAGTTGATATGTCAAACTTCACTGTTGCCTTATTTTAAGAAATTTCCATAGCCACCCCAACCTTCAGCAACCACCACCCTGATTGTCAGCAGCCATTAACATTGAAGCAAGATCCCCCAATACCAGCAAAAAAATAATGTCTCACTGAAGGCTCAGAGGATTGTGACCATTTTTTCGCAATAAAGTATTTTTTGAAGTGTGTACTTCATTTAGACATAATGCTATAGGACATGTAATAGAGTACAGAACAGTATAAACATAACTTTTATATATACTGGGAAGCCAAAAATTCATGTGACTTGCTTTATTGTGATATTCACTTTATTGTGATGTTCTGGAATGGAATTCACAATATCTCTAAGGTATGACTGGTATAAATACAATGGAATACTATTCAGCCATAAAAAGTAGAAAATCCTGTCATTTGTGACAACATGGATGAACCTAGAGAACATATCTCAAGTGAAATAAGCCAGACGCAGAAAGACAAACACTGCATGAGATCTCACCTGTGTGTGAAATCTAAATTGTCAAATTCACAGAAGCAGACAGTAGAAGGGTGGTCTTTAGGTGCTGGGCTGGGTCTCTAGTGGGGGAAATGGGGAGATAATGGTCAAAGGATACAAAGTTTCAGTTATGCAAGATGAATAACTTCTGGAGACCTACTGTAAAACATGTTGACTATAGTTGACTGTAGTTAACAATATTATATTGTATACTTGAAATTCCTAAGAGGGTTTCACCTCAAGTGTTCTTACCACAAAAAAAAAAAAAAAAAAAAAAAAAAAAAAAACTATGTGAGATGATACATACATTAAGTAACTTGATTATGGTTATCATTTCATGAAGTATGTATAAGTGTATATCAAAACATCACATTGTACACCACAAATATATACAATTTTTATTTGTCAAGTATATGTCAAGGCTGGGAAATAAACAAAAAAGGAAAACCACATAAAATACATATTCTTCAGCCTACGCTTGTCTTCAAAATCACCTTATTATATAGTATTAAAACATCCAATACATGCTTAGATGCCAATATTTAATTACTTTGCTCTTCATTAACTACTGAACGAACATATTTCTAAAGAAAAAAAGAAATAACACTACTGTGACTGAAGAATAAGAGAGAGTGATGGGGAAAGAGAGAAGTCGTGAAGCTGTAAATGTAGGCAAGAACTAGATCATGCAAATATTGGTTTGTACTCCATTTTATTTTTATTTCATTATAAGTCAGCTGTGCAGAGAATGGATGGAGGGTGTAGCAGTGAATGGCCAAATAAAAACAGGTAGGACTGTGGAGCAGAATGCCTTGCCAGAAATACAATTTCCTATCTTCCTCACTTTAAAGCACCTTAGGCTATAGTGAGAGTTTAGTCTCTATCTAAATGAAATAAGAAACCAAGAGTTTAAACAAGATGAATTATTCTTGTTATGGCCCAACAGTTCCTCTCATGTGTAATTTTCAAACCCATCCTCATTACAGTCCTCCTCCTCTGAATACTTCTTGGTTGACCTATATTCCACATAAAATGTGATACCCAGAACAGACTATTACACTAAATATATAAGCGGACCAATTGCAGAGTAGAGTGGGACCATGGATTTCTTTAAACTACACACTATATTTTCATCAACACAAACTAAGTTTTGATTTGTTTTGTTCAGCAGCCTCTAAAAATTATTTTTTCTTGCATTTACAATGTCTTGATTTGAATTTAAAAATACCAAACAGAATAGAAGAAGCCAAAGTACATCAAACTCAAATATCACATAGATTTTGCAATAGTTCCCTAAATGCTATCCCCCTGTTTTTCTCCATTCTGACCCTCTACTCAGCCCCTGCTGTTTCCCTAAGGTTGAGATTTTGAATTTAGACTTTGGTTACAGAAACTCCAACAGGCTGACCTTGATTCATATGCAGATTCTGTTCCAAGGTTAGAGCTCTGTAAGCAGGATGGTTGCAAAAGCCTCCCTGGAATAAGATTTTTAGGCATGTTTAATTTAAAACACTAAATATTTCATCTATAAAATGTGGAAGAGCTCATATCTGAGCTTTTAGCTTCTTTTTCTTTTCCAGATAGTTAAGAGTTGTGAATTTTAAGACCTCCAAGAAGTTGGCAGAGGACGTGACATGGGAAATTTCTGCAGTGTTGATTCCTCCTGTGGGGCTAGGGACTAGTAAGGAAATTCATATTCCAAAGATGTCAGTAGGAAGAGTTCTACTGTCCATCCCACTGCCTCACATACTGGACAAAATGAAACACTGAGTGTATCAGTCAAAGTTTTTAAAAAACTCAACCCAATGCACGTTAGCTATGTACTATGAGGCAAGCACTGTGCTTGGTTCTGGAAATGTAATGGTATAGCCGTGAATGTAATGGTAAAGCAGTGAATAGGACACTGTCCTAGCCCTTAGAGGTCTCTTAAATGATCAGTACTCATATCTTATTTTTTTATTCCATTGAAAAGAAATCTTTCTCCCTTTTCCCACCCCTGCACACACGTGTGAGCACAAACACAGGTTCCCTTTGTTTTTCTCAACAGCCACAGCCTCACAAAGACCCGCTGAAAATACCTTATCACCTTAGTGTGAACAGGAAGTCTCATTTGTGCGTGCTCCCAAAATACTCCAGTTCCAACAGCACCTTAACACACTAGTGTGAACACTCAACTACATTTGTGCTCTAATAATCACCTTTTATGGATGACAGTTTTACTGCTGATAAGTAGTATACCATGATGGATTAGTAGATGCAGCTACCCATCACTGCTTTTTGCAGTGTTTTAATCGATTGTTAGGGGCTTTGCTTTCATGTTTCTTTTCTTTACTTTTTCTTTGTGAACACAAATTTTAAGACCAGAAACACAAAAATGCTTCAAGAGTTTAAAATTAATAATAAGGATTGAGAAACATGATTGAGTTGACGTGCACAACCTATAGTCACACAGTTCTATAAAACTCATTTATTTTATACAGCACTATTCCTGGAATTTTTAACTGTGTTTATCACAGGACATTCAAGTTTATGTTAACCAGTTGCTCACTGGTGACCACAAATTCTAACCATGTAATTGAGCTCTTCAATATGCTTCTGGAGATGTATGCTTTTCAAGATATTTGAAGTTGGTCTGTGGATTTCTGTGCCTCATTTCTTCATGTTTGTGTGCCCAGGACATGGGCATCTATCCTACTGAGGAGCCATAATACCCCATCTACGATATGCCCATTTGTGCAAATTTTGATCAACTCTGTATGCTGAATGCCTTACTCTTTCCCAGTTCTCCAGGAAGGAAAAATGCCTGCTTTTATCTTCCATGTGATAGAATTAATACTAAGTATTCTCTCTGGGGCCAGTTTGAAGGTATAATAAAGATAATGGCTACCAATTAATGAGTACTCATTAAGGATTAGGCACCATTCTAGGTTTTTTATATGGGCATCCCAATGTTAACCACAACAGCTCTATAAAGTAACTAGTCTCAAAGATATATTTATTTTCCCATATTTTACAGCCATCAATTGCAAAAATTAGATTCTAGCCCACAACTACTACCCACTACCTATATGAAAACTAGTCTATTTTCAGAGATTCACTAAAATAAAGAAATTATTAACCCAATGACAACTTGAATATCAACATCTGTTAAACTGGTCTACTAATGATGAAAACTTGGAGTTATCAGTAATAATGAACAAAGTCATTAAACACTTTCAATGGTACCTGAGTAAACTAAGATTTGAGAACTTTTCCTAAGTTAATTAGAAAAGCCAAAAACAGTAGATGATTTTCCTTTAAGTAAGGGAAATCATCTTGTTTGGCCCATTTATCCGAAGTTAGAACCAACTGTGCTGATAGCTTTAAATGGTCCTTGATATTTCATCACATTAGAATGTGGCCTACTGCTTCATTTGCAGATTAGACATATCTATCTTCAAGTAGGCTAGTTTTTGAATACAGACAAAAAAATTTACATATATATATTAACATGTACCTAAAGCCAGATATATAAGAATAATTATCTGGACTGAACCAAAGAATATTAAGTTGAACACTGTACATGAAAGATTGTTGAGCCTTATGATACAATTTAAAATTCACAGAAAGAAAACTCCACAATTTTTGTTACCCCAATGTTACCCTTAGAAAGCTCATTAACACCATAAAACAAACAGGTCATACAATAGCTCTGAGGATGTGTTGATTTTTAGAGGAAATTATCTTCTAAATGACGTTCATTCACATAAAACTACCAACTTGATTTGAAACACTTATTATTCTTCAGTACTTGACTGTGGCTTGAGGGAATACAGGTTACAGTTTATAAGGAACAGAGAGGTTGCCACCTTGATAATTATGTAGACGTACACTAAAAGTCATTGCTTCTTTATGAAAAAAAAAAGGAAATATCTTATATCTCCTTTTAGAATGAGCTAATAGTAATCTCCTTTTTCATCACTAGATATCCTGAGTAAAAAACTGTCTTATTAAAAGAAAAACATTTTTCAGGGAGTGAGAAAGAAATAATTTTCAAAGTTCTAAGCAGCTCTCACTTTTAGAAAACATATCACTCATATATGTGCCTCTCAAAGCTTACAGGGTAGACATAAGTTGTAAGGCAGTAGAAATTAGGTAAATTGGTCAAGCTCTCTGATTTTGAAAGAGAAATCATGAGAAAATTGTTGTCAATAGACAAAAAGTAAGAACATAAGTACTTAACCTCTAATAAAACTTGAGTAATTCTGTCACTGAGCTGGACATTATCACATAGCCTTACTTATTTTAAAGTAACCAGAATTTTAAAATGGCATCAATGCTCTTGGACATTAAGTCTTTGACTTTCTGAAAGAGAGAGGAGTAAGAATTTACTATTTTCCAGTATGCTAATTTTCTTTTCCCCACTTCCTGTGAACAAGAGAGGAAAAGTAAAATGATTTCCTTTCAAAGTAAAAGATCTAACATTACCTAATATTTATTGAATTGTATGTAATGCTATGCCAAACACTACCAGATTTAATCTTCACAATAATGCTGTAAAGCAGATACTGTTACTCTCCGTGTTTTATGGATAAGGACATACAGACAAGAAAGACAAGGAAGAAAAATAAGATTAAGTGACTTTCCCAACATTATGTAGCTGATAAATATAAGAACTAGCATTTGAACTCATATTCAGACAATACCACATCTCAAAATAAGGAAAAGAAAGGACTGGGGGCGGAGCAAGATGGCCGAATAGGAGCAGCTCCAGTCTTCAACTCCCAGCGCCAGCGACACAGAAGACCAGTGATTTCGGCATTTTCAACTGAGGTACTGGGTTCATCTCACTGGGGAGTGCCGGACGATCGGTACTGGTCAGCTGCTGCAGCCCGACCAGCGAGAGCTGAAGCAGGGCGAGGCATTGCCTCACCTGAGAAGC